>NC_086450.1:516689364-516762636 GCF_028390025.1 Pseudophryne corroboree | reverse complement strand
ACACATTCCCTATCTGGTCTATCCCCTCCCACTTTCCTGGCTACCCTGTACCTTAACCCTTCCCGCCAGGGCAAACTTCCTGCCCCAACCCTGTCAAGGCCGCTGCCAGAGTGGCGCCTCATGCCTTTCGGGGATGGTCAGAGAGTTGAGCCTCCCTAAACTCCTGCCTGTGGCCCTCAATCTCTCCTAAATTGGGACACTCTACAGGGGGATCTAGGTGGGGACTACTAGGGACAGTCTGGTAGGGGTCAGTCATGAAAAAGTCAGTGTGGTTTCTCATACTCACCGCCGGAGTTAGCAAACCACTTGGGTCAGGAGCATCATTGGGCACCCCCACAGGATCACACGAGCTGGAACCGACATCCTCTGCGTTGCTAGTGGACGTGGGCATACCAGAGGCAAAAGGCATGCGGGGTCGATGTGCTGATCTAGCCGCTGTAATCTTTTCCTCTGGGCTGGTTGATGCTGTGGTTGGCTGTGCTGGCAGTTGTCTAGCAGCTGTAGTCTTTTCCTCTGGGCTGGGCTGTGCTTGAGTAGCTGATGTCAACGGTGGGTTTGGAACTTGACTCCGGGGAATGGCGCCAACAAACGTAGTGACGATCCCACCACCCAGGTCATTTCCTAGGACCACATCAGTTGGGAGACCATCCATGACGGCAACTTCTCGCAACTCTGGTCCAGCTCCCCAGTCCAGGTAGACTCTTGCCATGGGAACCGCTTTTTCTGTTCCTTCTGCCAGGGTGACCGTGGCAGTGCGACCCTGCAATACTGCAGCAGGATCTATAAGGTGGGGGCTCACCACAGTGATTGAGGCCCCAGAGTCTCTTAGGCCTTCTCCCTGCAGGGGTCCCACGTGGACTGGCTGCAGGTGCCTCCACATGTTGTGTAGGGGCTGTTTGGCCATGCAGGTGACTCTCTCCGCAGAGTGCACCTGTCTCTCGCCACACCCCATCGGACTGACTGGAGGGGGAACAGTCTCTGTAGGCTCATCTCCTCTGGTCAAACAAGCAAGCCGGGCTCCAGCACTCGGATTTGGGCACGAGTCTGGGGTGCTTGGGATGCAGGACAGTTCATCCTCAGATGTCCGATTTTCCCACAGTCGTAGCACTTCTTCTCCAGTCGTGGCACCGATGATCTCTGATCAGTTGCAGGGACGCTGCGGTGCGGTTGCTGGCCAAGAGCACCCGGGTTGGAGGATGCTTGTCTTTGGGGTTGATGAGCTGAAGAGGGTGGTCCCCTTGGTGGTACAGTCTGTTGGAGCTGGCTGCTGGCGGGGCGCTTCTGCCCCCGTGGCCGAATTGCCACATATTTGTCGGCTAATTGGGCAGCCATTTTTAAGCTGGGTGGCTCCCGATCTAGCACCCACTCCTTCACTTCTTGGGCGCACCTGCGGTAGAACTGCTCCCTGCAGATCAGGTCGATCAGTGCGTCCCATGTAGTGGCTTCCGAATCCTTCACCCACTTCACCACGTACTGCCGCAGCTGGGTGGCGAACTGCTCATGGGTGCTGCTAGGATTCTTGGGCAAGTCTCTGAACTTCTTCCTGTAAGACTCTGGAGTGATGAAGAATTGCTGGAGGAGGGCCTTCGCGACTTCGTCGTAGTTCCCACAGTCCTCCGTCGCCACTCCTCGATAGGCCTCCAAGGCCTCTCCATGCAGAGTGGGCACAAGGTGTCTCACCCACTCTGACTTGGGTAGATCGTGTAGTTTACAAGTCCTTTCAAAAACTTGCAAATGTCCATCAATGTCCCCATCACTGTCTGCAAACTTGGCAAACTGTATACGTCCTGATCTGTGTACAACAGCTGACAACGGCTCCCGGGGTACCACGGCCTGTGGTGCCCGCTCATCACGCCACATCTGGATGATGATCAAGCGCTCTTGCTCCGTTGCCCTTTCCCCCAATTCCGCTAGCCGATCTGCTAGGCTATCCGGGCCGCCCCCCCTGGGACGTTGGGATCCTGGCCCTGCTAGGGATTGCTGGGAAACATTGCTGCTGTGAGAGAGGGCGGGGCTTGTGGTTCTCACCGGTTCCTTACGAAGGTCCACTGTTGGGCCGTCCTCTGCGATGCTGACGCCGTCAGTGCTTTCCACCTCCGCCCGATGAGACTCCTCCACGCTCCTGAGCGCCGCCTTCATGACGCTTCTGGACGCGTTGGAAGGGATATCCACACCCTTCCCCTGGCATACGATCTCCAGATCCTCCTTGGACATTCCGCTGAATTCCGCCATCTTGTGCGTTCTCCTGCGCTGCAGTTACTCCTCTCCTGAGTAACTCGGCTTCTCCAATCGGGTGATGAAAAGCCGCCTGGGAATATCCCACCACTATGCCACCAATTTCTGTGACAGGACGGTACCGTACGAAAGCACTCGCCGCTTTCGCGTCCCGTTGACTGCGCACAGATTGGAAGGTCAAGCCGCACGAGGCCTGACCACATAGGGGATTCCCGCTTACCGTCAGTAACCGCCTGTTACTGACTCCACCCACTGCGTTGTGGGCGGGTTCTTGCTGCCACCACCAAACTCCTAACCTGCCGTGGCGTTTGGAACCACGGTTCTGCTCTGTATGTGCCGACGCACTGCCTTACCACACCTGTGTGGTGTTGACGAATCCCCTCTAGCCACTTGCTAGGCCTCTACCGGTAGCTGGCGGAAGGCGGAGCTTGGAGACGTCAGGTGCTTCCCTGGACAGCCGGAGAACGGGGCTAGGTTTGGCCTAACCCTGTAGGTCACAAGATGAAGCAGTCTTCTTGAGGCAAAGGTGTTTATTGCTCAAATAACCTTTAAAAAGGCTCCTCCCTATTGCTAGGGGCAACAGCATACAATCAAGATGTTTTCAGCAGAAGAAGATGTTACAATACACTCTGGAGGCACGCAGGTCTCCTTTTTACGTCAGTTTTCCACACAGTACCACAGGGGGGTAAGCCCTCCCTGTCTTCTCCAACCAATCAGGTTATTTTACAAAATACCAATAAATTACATTTTACAAGGATATAAGTGCAATAAAACAATATCCTCCTTCCTGTTACCCAGACAACGTTTGGTATCAGATTAACATTCACTATTGATAAATTTATCACATATCTTCAAAATACAGATGTTTCTGGTCATTCCCATCTCCAGGCAATCCCAGTGTTTAAGATTACAACAGGAATGGCTACAATACAAACAAACAGTCTTCCTTCCTTTATCTTCCATTCAGGGATCGTATATCAAATCCAAGCCCATAGACCCAGTGATTAGCATCTCTCCTAAGGAACTTACACATCAAAAGGTATTGTCCTTCACACCTCTCTGATAGAACAGAGCCATTAGCATGCCACTTCCTATTTCCAGAGGATAAGAGATGCGTATTCAGACATCTATAGTAACTGCATTTTTCCTTTAAATATACACCAAGCCTGTCTTGAATATAAAATAGATACAGTTAAACATGCATTTCTGCAATAGTGCACAGAGCACTACATATGACATGTTAAAAGTAAAACACATGATTCAACAAACTTTTAAACAGTCCGCAACATGGCGCTGGGCACGAGGGTTAACCCCTTCAGTGCCGCAGACGCCATTACACGTGTGGCTGGCTAGTCTCTCCGGCCACAGTCGTATAGAGCTGTCCCTTCCCCAGTGGAGCTTACAATCTATTTTACCAGCTATTTATATAGCACACAGCTTGCGGATGGAGTCCCGGCTGCAGATCAGAATACAGACACCGGGATCCCAGCCGCCGGAATGCCGTCAGTGGGATGAGCGCTAGTGGGCCGAGTGGGAATCGCCCTGCTGCCGGCATTCTGGGTAGTCGGGATATTGGCTACATCCCTATCACAAACAGTATATGCTGCAGCGCTTTACAGAGAGTATCTGCCCATTCACATCAGTCCCTACCCCAGTGAGCTTACACTCTATATTCCTATCACACGCACACACATTCATGCTAGGGTTACTATTGTCGGGAGCCAATTAACCTACCAGTATATTTTTGGATTGTGGGAGGAAACCCACGCAAGTACAGGGAGAGTATACAAACTCCACACATGGTCATGGTGGAAATCAAACCCATGACCTCAGTGCTGTGAGGCAGAAATGCTAACCACTACACCATCTGTGCTGCCCAGATGCGTCCTCATACATGTTTGCTGCAGTCATCCCAATCAGACCGCCTTGGCGTGTCAGCTCACATGAGAATCTTTTAGCTTTGAGCATTGTTTTTGCAAAAAATGCATCTTAGTCACAACACAATACGACTCGGACGTAGGAGGAGACTCTGATATATGGCACTTGTATATCTGTGTGCGACTGAGGCTCTGACTCTACACACAGTGCTACAATGCCGCAGCCTTTTTCCAGTGCAAATTCTGTTCTGCTCCGTATCTAGCCTCAGTCACACGCATTACACACCTGTCATCATATTGCTCAGCACAGTCTCCTTGTGTGTCCTAGTCACATTCAGTAGCGGAGTGTTATAACTAGAGGATCTTCTATGAAGGATCTGCGTCCCCTGAAGGTCGGGCAGTGACCCCTGTACACCCGGGTTGAGGCTCATAGAACCTAGCCGCAGGTCTTCATTCCTATATGAGCCGCCTTTCCCACAAGGCTAGATGCGCCTACCTGTACTGGGATGCCCACCAGGACTTATGCCACTGGCGGTAGTATGATCTCAACCCCTGGGTGACCTGAATCAATGCCGGTGGAAACGAGTACAATAAATACATCACAGAGCAGAGGTGGACAGGGCTAAGAGAAGGCAAACTATGTAGAGATGGCTGAGACTGAGGTACGAGAGAAGGGGAAAGTGACGGACAGAGAGAAGGCAGAGACTGAGAAGATACAAACAAAGGAATCCCTAACCGGGAAACTGCCTCCGGACTGGGAGGAGCAATAACATCTACTAAATGCTTTTGCACAGGTGAACAAGAGAGAAGTATAGCGAAAGCTAAATACAAAAGTTTGCTAGCAGACACTGGTGCTGAATAGAGACTGGACACAGGAACACTGATCATAGATGGGAACAAACTTTCCTGTTTGTTCTCATCTAGGTCCATAAGCTGACACTTGGAATCCAGCGATGGGCTCTCGCAGCAACCTGGAACTATAACCAGCAAAGTGTGAGAGACAGCCCAGGAAGATGAAGGGAGCAGCAACCAATCAGCATACCAATAGTATCAAGTCTCCCTTTAACAGTCACTGCATGTCCCCTCGCCCTGAGAGTACCTGGCGTCGATGTAACCAGGCAACTCACTACGGACGCTGGACAGAAGCTCCCCCCATTGCTATGGAGCCGGCGGCCGGGAACAGAAGTACGCAAGTGTCCCGCTCGCCCGGCAACAGCAGGACGCTGCCAGGGGTGCAGCCGCCGCTCGTAACACAAAGTTGCACGAGACCTCGCGGCTCACTTACACCAGGCGTATTGCACTGCATGGCGTATTGAGGATGCATGTGTAGGTGATCCTACAGGTGTACTCATTACTCACTGACACATGTCCCAGGTCACCCAGCAGGTGCAGGTGTACTCATTACTCACTGACACATTTCCCAGATCACCCAGCAGGTGCACAGGTGTATTCATTACTCACTGACACATTTCCCAGATCACCCAGCAGGTGCACAGGTGCACTCATTACTCACTGACACATTTCCCAGGTCACCCAGCAGGTGCACAGGTGTACTCATTACGCACTGACACATTTCCCAGGTCACCCAGCAGGAGCAGGTGTACTCATTACTCACTGACACATTTCCCAGATCACCCAGCAGGCGCACAGGTGTACTCATCACGCACTGACACATTTCCCAGATCACCCAGCAGGAGCACAGGTGTACTCATTACGCACTGACACATTTCCCAGATCACCCAGCAGGGGCACAGGTGTACTCATTACTCACTGACACATTTCCCAGGTCACCCAGCAGGTGCACAGGTGTACTCATTACGCACTGACACATTTCCCAGGTCACCCAGCAGGAGCAGGTATACTCATTACTCACTGACACATTTCCCAGATCACCCAGCAGGTGCACAGGTGTACTCATTACTCACTGACACATTTCCCAGGTCACCCAGCAGGAGCAGGTATACTCATTACTCACTGACACATTTCCCAGATCACCCAGCAGGTGCACAGGTGTACTCATTACTCACTGACACATTTCCCAGGTCACCCAGCAGGAGCAGGTGTACTCATTACTCACTGACACATTTCCCAGATCACCCAGCAGGTGCACAGGTGTACTCATTACTCACGGACACGTTTCCCAGGTCACTCAGCAGGTGCACTCATTACTCACTGACACATTTCCCAGGTCACCCAGCAGGTGCACAGGTGTACTCATTACTCACTGACACATTTCCCAGATCACCCAGCAGGTGCACAGGTGTACTCATTACTCACTGACACATTTCCCAGGTCACCCAGCAGGTGCACTCATTACTCACTGACACATGTCCCAGGTCACCCAGCAGGTGCACAGGTGTACTCATTACTCACGGACACGTTTCCCAGGTCACCCAGCAGGTGCACAGATGTACTCACTATTCACTGACACATGTCCCAGGTCACCCAGCAGGTGCACAGGTGTACTCATTACTCACAGACTCATTTCCCAGGTCACCCAGCAGGTGCACAGGTGTACTCATTACTCACTGACACATTTCCCAGGTCACCCAGCAGGAGCACAGGTGTACTCATTACGCACTGACACATTTCCCAGGTCACCCAGCAGGAGCAGGTATACTCATTACTCACTGACACATTTCCCAGATCACCCAGCAGGTGCACAGGTGTACTCATTACTCAATGACACATTTCCCAGATCACCCAGCAGGTGCACAGGTGTACTCATTACTCACTGACACATTTCCCAGATCACCCAGCAGGTGCACAGGTGTACTCATTACTCACTGACACATTTCCCAGGTCACCCAGCAGGAGCAGGTGTACTCATTACTCACTGACACATTTCCCAGATCACCCAGCAGGTGCACAGGTGTACTCATTACTCACGGACACGTTTCCCAGGTCACTCAGCAGGTGCACTCATTACTCACTGACACATTTCCCAGGTCACCCAGCAGGTGCACAGGTGTACTCATTACTCACTGACACATTTCCCAGATCACCCAGCAGGTGCACAGGTGTACTCATTACTCACTGACACATTTCCCAGATCACCCAGCAGGTGCACAGGTGTATTCATTACTCACTGACACATTTCCCAGGTCACCCAGCAGGTGCACTCATTACTCACTGACACATGTCCCAGGTCACCCAGCAGGTGCACAGGTGTACTCATTACTCACGGACACGTTTCCCAGGTCACCCAGCAGGTGCACAGATGTACTCACTATTCACTGACACATGTCCCAGGTCACCCAGCAGGTGCACAGGTGTACTCATTACTCACAGACTCATTTCCCAGGTCACCCAGCAGGTGCACAGGTGTACTCATTACTCACTGACACATTTCCCAGGTCACCCAGCAGGAGCACAGGTGTACTCATTACGCACTGACACATTTCCCAGGTCACCCAGCAGGAGCAGGTATACTCATTACTCACTGACACATTTCCCAGATCACCCAGCAGGTGCACAGGTGTACTCATTACTCAATGACACATTTCCCAGATCACCCAGCAGGTGCACAGGTGTACTCATTACTCACTGACACATTTCCCAGATCACCCAGCAGGTGCACAGGTGTATTCATTACTCACTGACACATTTCCCAGATCACCCAGCAGGTGCACAGGTGTATTCATTACTCACTGACACATTTCCCAGGTCACCCAGCAGGAGCAGGTGTACTCATTACTCACTGACACATTTCCCAGATCACCCAGCAGGTGCACAGGTGTACTCATTACTCACGGACACGTTTCCCAGGTCACTCAGCAGGTGCACTCATTACTCACTGACACATTTCCCAGGTCACCCAGCAGGTGCACAGGTGTACTCATTACTCACTGACACATTTCCCAGATCACCCAGCAGGTGCACAGGTGTACTCATTACTCACTGACACATTTCCCAGATCACCCAGCAGGTGCACAGGTGTATTCATTACTCACTGACACATTTCCCAGGTCACCCAGCAGGTGCACTCATTACTCACTGACACATGTCCCAGGTCACCCAGCAGGTGCACAGGTGTACTCATTACTCACGGACACGTTTCCCAGGTCACCCAGCAGGTGCACAGATGTACTCACTATTCACTGACACATGTCCCAGGTCACCCAGCAGGTGCACAGGTGTACTCATTACTCACAGACTCATTTCCCAGGTCACCCAGCAGGTGCACAGGTGTACTCATTACTCACTGACACATTTCCCAGGTCACCCAGCAGGAGCACAGGTGTACTCATTACTCACTGACACTTTTCCCAGGTTACCCAGCCGGAGCACAGGTGTACTCATTACTCACTGACACTTTTCCCAGGTTACCCAGCAGGTGTACTCATTACTCACTGACACTCTTCCCAGGTTACCCAGCAGGTGCACAGGTGTATTCATTACTCACTGACACATTTCCCAGGTCACCCAGCAGGTGCACTCATTACTCACGGACACGTTTCCCAGGTCACCCAGCAGGTGCACAGGTGTATTCATTACTCACTGACACATTTCCCAGGTCACCCAGCAGGTGCACAGGTGTACTCATTACTCACTGACACATTTCCCAGGTCACCCAGCAGGTGCACAGGTGTATTCATTACTCACTGACACATTTCCCAGGTCACCCAGCAGGTGCACAGGTGTATTCATTACTCACTGACACATTTCCCAGGTCACCCAGCAGGTGCACTCATTACTCACGGACACGTTTTCCAGATCACCCAGCAGGTGCACAGGTGTACTCATTACTGACTTTTCCCAGGTCCCCCAGCAGGTGCACAGGTGTACTTATTATTCACTGACACATTTCCCAGGTCACCCAGCAGGTGCACAGGTGCGCTTATTACTCACTGACACTTTTCCCAGGTTACCCAGCAGGTGCACAGGTGTACTCATTACTCACTGACACATTTCCCTGGTCACCCAGCAGGAGCACAGGTGTGCTCATTACTCACTGACACTTTTCCCAGGTTACCCAGCAGGTGCAGAGGTGTATTCATTACTCACTGACACATTTCCCAGGTCGCCCAGCAGGAGCACAGGTGTACTCATTACTCACTGACTCATTTCCCAGGTCACCCAGCAGGTGCACAGGTGTATTCATTACTCACTGACACATTTCCCAGGTCACCCAGCAGGTGCACTCATTACTCACGGACACGTTTTCCAGGTCACCCAGCAGGTGTACAGGTGTAATCACTATTTACTGACACATTTCCCAGGTCACTAAGGCAGGTGCACTCATTACTCACTGACACATTTCCCAGGTCACCCAGCAGGTGCACTCATTACTCACTGACACATTTCCCAGGTCACCCAGCAGGTGCACAGGTGTACTCATTACTGACTTTTCCCAGGTCCCCCAGCAGGTGCACAGGTGTACTTATTACTCACTGACACATTTCCCAGGTCACCCAGCAGGTGCACAGGTGTGCTCATTACTCACTGACACATTTCCCAGGTCACCCAGCAGGTGCACTCATTACTCACTGACACATTTCCCAGGTCACCCAGCAGGTGCGCTCATTACTCACTGACTGACACATTTCCCAGGTCACCCAGCAGGTGCACAGGTGCGCTCATTACTCACTGACACTTTTCCCAGGTTACCCAGCAGGTGCACAGGTGTACTCATTACTCACTGACACATTTCCCAGGTCACCCATCAGAAGCACAGGTGTACTCATTACTCACTGACACATTTCCCTGGTCACCCAGCAGGTGCACAGGTGTAATCACTATTCACTGACACATGTCCCAGGTCACCCAGCAGGTGCACAGGTGTATTCATTACTCACTGACACATTTCCCAGGTCACTAAGGCAGGTGCACTCATTACTCACTGACACATTTCCCAGGTCACCCAGCAGGTGCACAGGTGTATTCATTACTCACTGACACATTTCCCAGGTCACCCAGCAGGTGCACAGATGTACTCACTATTCACTGACACATGTCCCAGGTCACCCAGCAGGTGCACAGGTGTATTCATTACTCACTGACACATGTCCCAGGTCACCCAGCAGGTGCACAGATGTACTCACTATTCACTGACACATGTCCCAGGTCACCCAGCAGGTGCACAGGTGTACTCATTACTCACGGACACGTTTCCCAGGTCACCCAGCAGGTGCACAGATGTACTCACTATTCACTGACACATGTCCCAGGTCACCCAGCAGGTGCACAGGTGTACTCATTACTGACTTTTCCCAGATCCCCCAGCAGGTGCACAGGTGTACTTATTACTCACTGACACATTTCCCAGGTCACCCAGCAGGTGCACAGTTGTGCTCATTACTCACTGACACATTTCCCAGGTCACCCAGCAGGTGCACTCATTAGTCACTGACACATTTCCCAGGTCACCCAGCAGGTGCACAGGTGTACTCATTACTCACTGTCACATTTCCCGGATCACCCAGCAGGTGCACAGGTGTACTCATTACTCACTGACACATTTCCCAGGTCACCCAGCAGGTGTACTCATTACTCACTGACAGATTTCCCAGGTCACCCAGCAGGTGCGCTCATTACTCACTGACTGACACATTTCCCAGGTCACCCAGCAGGTGCACAGGTGCGCTCATTACTCACTGACACTTTTCCCAGGTTACCCAGCAGGTGCACAGGTGTACTCATTACTCACTGACACATTTCCCTGGTCACCCAGCAGGAGCACAGGTGTGCTCATTACTCACTGACACTTTTCCCAGGTTACCCAGCAGGTGCACAGGTGTATTCATTACTCACTGACACATTTCCCAGGTCGCCCAGCAGGTGCACAGGTGTGCTCATTACTCACTGACACTTTTCCCATGATACCCAGCAGGTGCACAGGTGTATTCATTACTCACTGACACATTTCCCAGGTCGCCCAGCAGGTGCACAGGTGTACTCATTTACTCACTGACACATTTCCCAGGTCGCCCAGCAGGTGCACAGGTGTACTCATTTACTCACTGACACATTTCCCAGGTCACCCAGCAGGTGCACAGGTGTGCTCATTACTCACTGACACTTTTCCCAGGTGACCCAGCAGGTGCGCTCATTACTCACTGACACATTTCCCAGGTGACCCAGCAGGTGCACAGGTGTGCTCATTACTCACTGACACATTTCCCAGGTCACCAAGGAATGCACTATTTGAATAACATGGGCCAAACATTTGTGGACCTCCTGGGGGAATCTGCAGTTGAACCCGCTCCAGGCCCTATGAAGACACAGATTGGTCACCGCTAACAAGACTATTTCCATTACAGGACTTTGCGCAGAACCAAGTTAATGATACTACCCTAGAACAAGCTTTTAAGTAGCCTCACCATAAGGGGGAGAGGGTCCTATTTTGATATTAAAAATGATTGCCTGTAGAGAGTGAGCACTGTACAGGAGAGGGTATTGGAACGGCTACTGGTAACCCCATGTACATGTCCGGCTGCAACTAAAAGCATATACCCTTGTTTGGGGAGGCACCTGGGCAAGGACAAAACCCTGGAGAGAGTCCTGATTAGGTTTTATCGGCTGGGGGTTCACATGGCCTGGAAACATATTGCTACGTTTGCTCCGTTTGCCAGAGAACCTGCACTAAATCTTCATACCTTACCAGAGAAATCAGCTCAAGGCCACCAGTATGTGTTGTGGTGCTAGACTACACAGCCCGCTATCTGAAGGCAATACCTCTACCATATATAAACTCTAGCATGACAGCTAGGGAGCTGGTCCACTTTTATGCCTGATTGGGAATTTCTAGAGAAACTCTTACCGAGCATGGTACGCTTTTCATGTCCAGGCTAACGAGGGATATGTGGCAATTGCTAATAGGCCCTACACACTGGCCGATCCGCCGCCGAGCTGCACGACGGCGGATACGGCCGACGAACGACACGGCGGCGGGGGGGCAGTGACGGGGCTGCATTGAAGTGCAGGCAAATATGGACGAGATCGTCCATATTGGCCTGCATGTACATCCGACGGGGGACCAGCGATGAACGAGCGTGGGGCCGCGCATCGTTCATCGCTGGAGCCTCCACACTGCACGATATGAACGGTATCTCGTTCATTAATATCGTGCAGTCATGTCGGCCAGTGTGTAGAGCCCTTTAGGTTGAAAACCTTCCGCACTTCTATTTACCATCCAGAAACAGATTGACTAGTGGAGAGGTTTAATTGGACCCTGAAGCATTTGATCAGAAAGACTGTGGTGCACGATAAGAAGGATTGGCACACCCTTCTTACCTGCTGTCAGAGAGGAACCCAAGCATCTACAGGGTTTAGCCTTTTAGAGCTACTGCATGGGAGGCAGCCCCGGGGCATTTTGAATATACTAAAGCAGAGTTGGGAACAACGGGCCTAGAAAACTCAACATAGTACAGTTTGTTTCTCTAATATAAGAGAGGATGGGGGCATTCAAGCCCTTTAGTGCACCAACTTGTAGAGGAAGCGTAATGTCAACACAAGAAAAAATAAGAATTTACTCACCGGTAATTCTATTTCTCGTAGTCCGTAGTGGATGCTGGGAACTCCGTAAGGACCATGGGGAATAGCGGGCTCCGAAGGAGGCTGGGCACTCTAGAAAGATCTTAGACTACCTGGTGTGCACTGGCTCCTCCCACCATGACCCTCCTCCAAGCCTCAGTTAGGTACTGTGCCCGGACGAGCGTACACAATAAGGAAGGATATTGAATCCCGGGTAAGACTCATACCAGCCACACCAATCACACCGTACAACTCGTGATATGAAACACAGTTAACAGTATGAAACAATAGAGCCTCTCAACAGATGGCTCAACAATAACCCGATTTAGTTAACAATAACTATGTACAAGTAATGCAGATAAACCGCACTTGGGATGGGCGCCCAGCATCCACTACGGACTACGAGAAATAGAATTACCGGTGAGTAAATTCTTATTTTCTCTAACGTCCTAGTGGATGCTGGGAACTCCGTAAGGACCATGGGGATTATACCAAAGCTCCCAAACGGGCGGGAGAGTGCGGATGACTCTGCAGCACCGAATGAGAGAACTCCAGGTCCTCCTCAGCCAGGGTATCCAATTTTGTAGAATTTTGCAAACGTGTTTGCCCCTGACCAAGTAGCTGCTCAACAAAGTTGTAAAGCCGAGACCCCTCGGGCAGCCGCCCAAGATGAGCCCACCTTCCTTGTGGAATGGGCATTGACAGATTTTGGCTGTGGCAGGCCTGCCACAGTATGTGCAAGCTGAATTGTACTACAAATCCAACGAGCAATAGTCTGCTTAGAAGCAGGAGCACCCAGCTTGTTGGGTGCATATAGGATAAACAGCGAGTCAGATTTTCTGACTCCAGCCGTCCTGGAAACATATATTTTCAGGGCCCTGACCACGTCTAGCAACTTGGAGTCCTCCAAATCCTTAGTAGCCGCAGGCACCACAATAGGCTGGTTCAGGTGAAACGCTGACACCACCTTAGGGAGAAACTGGGGACGAGTCCTCAATTCTGCCCTATCCATATGGAAAATCAAATAAGGGCTTTTACAAGACAAAGCCGCCAATTCTGATACTCGCCTGGCAGAAGCCAAGGCAAATAACATAACCACCTTCCATGTGAGATATTTCAGATCCACGGTTTTTAGTGGTTCAAACCAAAGTGATTTTAAGAAAACTCAACACCACGTTGAGATCCCAAGGTGCCACAGGAGGCACAAACGGGGGCTGACTATGCAGCACTCCTTTTATAAATGTCTGAACTTCAGGTACTGAAGCTAGTTCTTTTTTGAAAGAAAATCGACAGAGCCGAGATCTGTACCTTAATGGAACCCAATTTAAGGCCCATAGTCACTCCTGCTTGCAGGAAATGCAGAAATCGACCTAGTTGAAATTCCTCTGTTGGGGCCCTTTCGGCCTCACACCATGCAACATATTTTCGCCATATGCGGTGATAATGAGTTGCTGTAACCTCTTTCCTGGCTTTAGTAAGCGTAGGAATTACTTCCTTCGGAATACCCTTTTCCTTCAGGATCCGGCGTTCAACCGCCATGCCGTCAAACGCAGCCGCGGTAAGTCTTGGAACAGACAGGGCCCCTGCTGCCGCAGGTCCTGACTGAGTGGCAGAGGCCATTGGTCCTCTGATATAAATTCTTGAAGTTCTGGGTACCAAGCTCTTCTTGGCCATCCACGAGTATCGTTCTTACTCCTCGCCTTCTTATTATTCTCAGTACCTTTGGTATGAGAGGCAGAGGGGAGAACACCTAAACCGACTGGTACACCCACGGTGTTACCAGAGCGTCCATAGCTATCGCCTGAGGGTCCCTTGACCTGGAGCAATATCTTTTATAGCTTTTTGTTAAGGCGGGACGCCATCATGTCCACCTGTGGCCTTTCCCAATGGTGTACAATCCTATTGGAAGACTTCTGGAGGAAGTCCCCATTCTCCCGGGTGGAGGTCGTGTCTGTTGAGAAGATCTGCTTCCCAGTTGTCCACTCCGGGAATGAACACTGCTGACAGTGCTAACACATGATTTTCCGCCTATCGGAGAATCCTTGTGGCTTCTGCCATCGCCATCCTGCTTTTTGTGCTGCCCTGTTGATTACATGGGCGACTGCCGTGATGTTGTCTGATTGGATCAGTACCGGCTGGTTTTGAAGCAGAGGCCTTGCTGGCCTCAGGGCATTGTAAATGGCCCTCAGATCCAGAATATTTATGTGTAGGGAAATAACCTGACTTGACCAAAGTCCCTGGAAGTTTCTTCCCTATGTGACTGCCCCCCAGCCTCAAAGGCTGGAATCCATGGTCACTAGGACCTAGTCCTGTATGCCGAACCTGCGGCCCTCTTGAAGATGGGCACTCTGCAGCCACCACAGTAGAGATACCCTGGTCCTTGGAGACAGGGTTATCAGCCTATGCATCGGAAGATGCGATCCGGACCACTTGTCCAACAGGTCCCTCTGAAAAGTTCTTGTATGGAACCTGCCTAATGGGATTGCTTCGTAAGAAGCTACCATTTTTCCCAGGACTCGCGTGCAATGATGCACCGCTACCTATTTTGGTTTCAGGAGGTCTCTGACTAGAGATGACAACTCCTTGGCTTTCTCCTCCGGGAGAAACACTATTTCTGGTTTATGTCCAGAACCATCCCCAGGAACAGTAGACGTGTCATAGGAACCAGCTGTGACTTTGGACTGTTTAGAATCCACCTATGCTGTTGTAGCACTTTCCAAAATAGTGCTACCCCGACTACCAACTGCTCCTTGGACCTCGCCCTTATAACGAGATTGTCCAATTACGGGATAATTACAACTCCCTTTTTTTTTGAAGGAGTATCATCATTTCGGCCATTACCTTGATAAAACACCCTCGGTGCCATGTACAGTCCAAACGGCAGTGTCTGGACTTGGTAATGGTAATCCTGTACCACAAATCTGAGGTACTCCTGGCGAGGATGGTAAATGGGGACATGCAGGTAAGCATCCTTGATGTCCCGGGATACCATGTAATCCCCCTCGTCCAGGCTTGCAATAACCGCCCTGAGCGATTCCATCTTGAACTTGAATTTTTTTATGTTCAAGGATTTTAAATATAAAATGGGTCACACCGAACCATGCGGTTTCGGTACCCCAACCCGTGTGGAATAGTAACCCCGTCCTTGTTGAAGTAGGGGCACCTTGAGTATTACCTGCTGGGAATACCGCTTATTAATTGCCTCTAGCACAGCCTCCCTGCTTGAGGGAGTTGTCAGCAAGGCATATTTTAGGAAACGGCTGGGGGGAGACATCTCTAATTCCAGCTTGTACCCCTGAAATACTACTTGGAAGAAACAGGGATCCACCTGTGAGCGAGCCCACTAATTGCTGAAATTTTTGAGGCGGCCCCCCACCGTATCTGGCTACACCTGTGGAGCACCCGCGTCATGGTGTGTACTCACAGGAGGCGGGGGAAGAATCTTGATTCTGGGAACAGGCTGACTGGTGCAGCTTTTTCCTTCTACCCTTGTCTCTGTACAGAAAGGAAGCGCCATTTGACCCGCTTGCTTTTCTGAAGCCGAAAGGACTGTACCTTTTTCTGTGAGGAAACCTGAGGTAAAATTATTTCTTCCCAGCAGTTGCTGTGGATACGAGGTCCCAGAGACCATCCCCAAATAATTCCTCACCCTTATAAGGCTCTCTATGCGCTTTTTAAGTCAGCATCACCTGTCCAGTGACAGGTCTCTAATACCCTCCTGACAGAATGGACATAACATTTATTTTGGATGCCAGCCGGCAAAATATCCCTCTGTGCATCCCCCATATATAAGACGACGTCTTTAATATGTTTTTATGTTTGCCAACTATTATCCCTGTTTGACAGGGTCACCAACCACGCTGCAGCAGCACTATCTGCAGGTCTCAGTCTAGTACCTGAGTGTGTAAATACAGACTTCAGGATAGCCTCCTGTTTTTTTTATCAACAGGTACCTATTAAAGTGGCCGTATCCTAAGACGGCAGTGCCACCTTTTTTGACAAACGTGTGAGCGCCTTATCCACCCTAGGGGATATCTCCCAGCGTAACTTATCCTCCTGGCGGGAAAGGGTACGCCATCAGTAACTTTTTATAAATTACCAGTTTCTTAACGGGGGAACCCACGCTTTTCACACACTTCATTTATTCATCTGATGGGGGAACAAAACACTGCCTGTTTTTTCTCCCCAAACCTAAAACCCATTTATAGAGGTTAAAGTCAGAAATGTATAACACATTTTTTATTGCCGGGATCAAGTCACGGATTGGATTGTGTATATGTCTCCACCTTGTCGACACTGGAGTCAGACTCCGTGTCGACATCTGTGTCTGCCATCTGAGAGAGCGGGCGTTTTTGAGCCCCTGATGGCCTTTGAGACGCCTGGGCAGGCGCGGGCTGCGAAGCCGGCTGTCCCACAGCTGTTACGTCATCCACCCTTTTATGTAAGGAGTTGACACTGTCGGTTAATACCTTTTACCTCTCTATCCACTCTGGTGTCGGCCCCACAGGGGGCGTCATCACATATATCGGCCTCTGTTTCGTCACCATATAAGCCTCCTCATTCAACATGTCGACACAGCCGTACCGACACACCGCAGACACACAGGGAATGCTCTAAACGAGGACAGGACCCACAAAAGCCCTTTGGGGGGACAGAGTGAGAGTATGCCAGCACACACCAGAGCGCTATATACTGCAGGGACTAACTGAGTTATGTCCCCTATAGCTTTATATCTATATATATAATGTATACTGCGCCTAAATTTAGTGCCCCCTCTCTCTTTTTTTAACCCTTGTAGACTGCAGGGGAGAGCCAGGGAGCTTCCCTCCAACGGAGCTGTGAGGGAAAATGGCGCCAGTGTGCTGAGGAGATAGGCTCCGCCCCTTTTTCGCGGCCTATTCTCCCGTTTTTTATGGACTTCTGGCAGGGGTATTTACCTCATATATAGCCCCTGGGGCTATATATTGAGGTATTTTTGCCAGCCAAGGTGTTTTTATTGCTGCCTCAGGGCGCCCCCCCCCCCCAGCGCCCTGCACCCTCAGTGACCGGAGTATGAAGTGTGTGAGAGGAGCAATGGCGCACAGCTGCAGTGCTGTGCGCTACCTTGGTGAAGACTGAGTCTTCATGCCGCCGATTTTCCGGACCATCTTCTTGCTTCTGGCTCTGTAAGGGGGACGGCGGCGCGGCTCCGGGACCGAACATCAAGGCTGGGCCTGCGGTCGATCCCTCTGGAGCTAATGGTGTCCAGTAGCCTAAGAAGCCCAATCCGGCTGCAAGCAGGCGAGTTCGCTTCTTCTCCCCTTAGTCCCTCGCTGCAGTGAGCCTGTTGCCAGCAGGTCTCACTGAAAAGAACAAATTCTAAGACTATAACTTTCTAAGAGCTCAGGAGAGCCCCTAGTGTGCATCCAACCTCGGCCGGGCACGAAATCTAACTGAGGCTTGGAGGAGGGTCATGGTGGGAGGAGCCAGTGCACACCAGGTAGTCTAAGATCTTTCTAGAGTGCCCAGCCTCCTTCGGAGCCCGCTATTCCCCATGGTCCTTACGGAGTTCCCAGCATCCACTAGGACGTTAGAGAAATGATGATACTACTCAGATGAACCAGTCCTTCTGTCCCAGGGATAAGGTCTTGGTTCTAGTGCCAACCCAAGAAAGTAAGCTCTTCACTCATTGGAAGGCGTCCTGTGAGGAGGCAGTTGGCAGTGTGAACTATAAGGTCTGACAGACCAGGAGGAGGAAGGAAGAGCAGATATATCATGTAAATTTATTCAAACCATGGCATGATGAGGATTTGGTGCCAGAGTTGTTGAGTATTGTAGTGGAAAAGTTCTTGATTACCATAGAACCTACCTTGTCCACAGAGCAAAATGGGCAGGTAGAGGAGATGGTAGAAAAGAACAAGGACATGTTCTCCTCCCTGCCATGGTGCACAGCCTTGATTAAACATGATATTGTCTTTGGGATTGAATGGCTTCTTTGGAAATTGTTTCTTGGAATATTGGAGGGATTCATTCCCCTGTGAAAAGAAAGCGTAGTTTTACCTACCTCACTAAATTACAAGCTGATCTTATTTTATTACAAGAGACACATCTAGTTGCTTCTCAGGTCGCTAAACTCAATATGTGTGGGAAAACCGTGCTCGCCTCAGCGCCATATAACTCTAAATCTCGTGGCGTTCTCATTTTATTACGTAAAAATATACCGCATGTTATACATTCGATACTGGCCGACCCAGGTGGACGCTATGTTATTGGGGACATTACTATCTCCTTGGTCAGGTATACTATATGTAACTTTTATTCTAGGGCTTTTTTCACAGGTTTGGTAGAATAAATATCACGCTTCACATCTAACAATATTATTGTAGGGGGCAACTTTAATATTGTCGCCTCGCTTGTGTTGGATAGACAGCTTCCAAATAAGAAGAGGCCTCCACTCCCTAAATTTGGTATCCCATGTTTGTCACAGCAATTGGATCTTATTGATAGCTGGCGCAACATCCTACTGATGGGGACTTTACCTGTCTTTCTCCTTCATCCACTAGGGGCCACTGGAGCGCAGTTACAATGGGGAAATAGTAGGCAGTAATTGGGAGCTGGCACTTTAAAATTCTAACACTGTGGCTAGCTCCTCCCCTACTATCTCCCCTCCAAGCCAGTCTTAGTTTGTGCCCGAGGTGAGCTGGTTCACTTGGTTTTAGCTGAAGATTTTTTTCTTTTTTCTTTATTATTTTTATTTTTCTTACTTACACACACAGACTGGCAGCTCTGCCACTGCCAGTCTGTACCGCGGGAGCTGCCGGCGGGGTCCCATCGCAGCTGCGTGCGGCTCGGTATGGGCCCCGGCTGAGGGAGACGCTGAGCTCTCCTGAGTTGGCCGGACACCGCTGCGTGCGGCGCGTGTCGGGGCCGCTCCACCAGCAGAAGATTCCGGCAGCATGGCAGCGGTAAGTCTCTAAAGTGGCCGGACACCGCTGCGTGGGGCGCGTGTCGGGGCCGTTCTGTCGAGTACTACATCTGGACAGCGGTGAGTACAATCTCCCCCCCTCCACACTGGTGTATGATTGTACAGATTTAATTGTGCACATATGTGGTGATCGACTCACTTATACTCCCCAGTCATAGACAGGCTGGAGTGTATCAGAGGCGCACTTACTATTTTGAACCATTATGTGGGGGGCGGAGCTTCAGCCCGCTCTGTAAGCGGGCTCAGCGCTCTCCGCTCCCCGGCCGCATCATACATGCAGCCGGGTGATACACAGGGCGCTTCCCGCTTATTTTTACACTGCAGCGGGTTTGATTTGAAAACGCCGAAGCGGGGGGGTGGAGCTACCTCCCGCTCCGTAAGGCGGGCTCAGCGCTCTCCGCTCCCCGGCCGCAGCAGACATGCAGGCGGGGGATACAGGGTGCTTCCTGCTTAGTGTACACTGCAGGTTTGATTTGAAGTTGGCGACGAAGCGGGGGGGGGCGGAGCTAACTCCCGCTCTGTACGGCGGGCTCATCGCTCTGCGCTCCCCGGCCGCTGCAGCATGCCAAGACACCGTTTCCAGGTCCCCCGCTCCCCGGGCCGCTGCAAGCTCCTTTCCTCTGGTTCGGTGAGGATAATTTACTTTTAAAGGTATGAGGTGGGGGTGAAGCTTATTCCCGCTTTACTCAACGGGCTCCCCGGCGGCGGCTCGCAGCGCTCATTGTCTCTAGGCAACAAATCCTGTCTCTCAGGGGGGTTTTAGTTTTTCTGTACATGGAGATGCTGAAATATTTGTAATATCTCACTTTGGCAGCCATTCCTCCCTGCAGGGGAGTCCTCTGCCCGGCATTTCATACAGGCTGTAGATCAGGGAGTCTGCTCTATTACAGGAGCTGTGGCTCAGCTCATTAATGATTAAAATCTAGTGTGCAGTAATTCTTTACCCTATTAGGTTCACATAGACAGTATTTATCTACCCTGTTGGGTTCACTGCGTGTGTGTGTGTGTGTGTGTGTGTGTGTGTGTGTGTGTGTGTGTATATATGTATGTATGTGTGTGTGTGTATATATATATATATATATATATATATATATATACATACAATACCATATATAGGGGATAAAACAAACCACTTCCGCAATGTTTTCTAGAAACAGAATACCCCACCTTGCCACATAACATTTTCCCCCATCTTTTCTCGCAGGCTGGCCGCCATTTTGAAAAGCCAGCGGAACCTCCGAGAAACATCTGGTGCACCTTAATTAGCGGTACACTACATACAGGGCGGGGTGTTGCCTTCCCTTTATTATTCCTTGATGTCACTGGGTACTAATGCTATTTGTAATTTGGGGAATGTATTTAAGGCATCAGACAAATAGCGCTGCGGCTCAGTACGCTAGTAGCGGGTATCTGAACAGGGGGACCAGGGTTTGAATCCCCCCAAAAAAAAACTTTAAAGGGAGCTCCTATAGCCTAGTGGCTAAGGCTCCTGTCCCACAGCGCAGCGTTACTGGTTCAGGTCTCCGCTGCTCCAGACAGTTTATTTGCATCGTGTCGGTCACTACACGTTATAGTGCAGACCTTACATAGGGCTCTGTTTATTTAACCCACCTTTTCTCCTTTCGTTTGTCTCACCTGGGATAGTCAAAGAATTCCCTCTTAGGTGTGAAGTATGCGGTGGAGCCATCTGCAGAGCCCTCCACGCACCTGCAGGACACTCCTGTTTGAACAGCTCAGATTATGCAGGTAATGTCACTGTTAACCAGAGACCTTGTACGTCATTTCCCCTCTCTAGGTTTCTAAATGAACCTTGATAACCTTCCATGTTACACGACTCGGCGGTGGAAAGGCCTCTCGGGGAGGAGGCGAGGAATGTCCAGGATACGGAGGATGTCTGGTTTCGGTGTAGTCTGAACCTGTGTCTCAGAATATCCAGGTGCATTATACAGCAGTTCGTCTGATACTGCAGGTAAAGGAGGCGGACACGTCAGGTCCATCAGGGACGCCGATGACGAAATGACAGCGAATACACAATTTCAGGTATCAAACAATGTTTGTTTTCCTATCCTTTCCCCGCAGACGGCAGGAAATGGTATCAGTACCTCTCCAGGGTATACCCCTCGATGTATCGCCGGTCCAACAAGCTGCCGTTTTCCTGATGCAACCTTGCTCAGGGATCCATCGGAGACATATACGGCAGCGGGGTTCTACCTTGTCCGGAGCAGGTTGGTTGTGGAACAATTGTCCTCTAGGTTACAGGATGTTTCGCATCAGGATCAATTGATACTTTGGGACAGATCAGAATCACGATTCTGCTTTATGTTCTTTGGAGGTCTCCACGTCTGCAGACTCGGAACCTGCATTTTCGCTTGGGCTGTCTTAACCCGACGACCTCTGGGGCTGCGACAGTGACAGGTGAACATGAAATCCTATGGGGCAGATGGTTCAGGGGAAGGAACTTTCTGCGGGATTTCTTGAACCATTGGAGGTAAGTCCACTTTTCTTTCTCCTACTGCTGCCCCAGCTCCAAGACAGACCTTTACCGGTTTTTCCTTTAGATCTTTCCGTGCCCTTTCAGGCTTTCGACTCCACACGGGCGGTATCTCCGTCGCCAAGGGATCTCAGGGTAACAGGCTGAAGCAGAGGTTCAGCATCCTCGGTCCAGTCTGATTTTAGGTCATCCTACACACCCACTACAGGTCAGACCTTCCTACCACCTGGAGGGTCCCAGGGTAGGCGCATTTCGGTGGTCCTACTGGGAGGACTGAGTGGGCTTGGGCGGTACCAGACTCGATTTTGGAGTACAACCGTCTCAGAGGTCCCTCGGCATGGGTCGGCCGGTTTACGATGACAAGAGAGTCATACTGCAGGCGGCGCTCTATATGCTTCTAACCGCAAAGGATGTTGATCCCTGTTTTCACATATCATTTGAATCAGGACAGTTCTCAGGCCTTTGTTTTCTTTTCAAGTGCCGAAGCCAGTTGGCTCGGTCAGGCCTATTCTGGCCTTAGAATCCTTTCAGTCTGTGATTGCTAGTTTTGAACAAGAAAGGGAGTTTTACGTGTCCCTTATCTTCAGGGATGCCCGTTTACTGATTTCCGTTGGGTTTCCTCATCGGGATTTTCTCAGATCCGCATTACAGGATACTCATTTTCACTGTCAGTCCTTTCCATTCAGTCTCTCTTCCGCTCCCACAGGGTTCAGGAAGATCACAGAATAACTCTTTTTCAAGGGCAGGAAGTGACGTTTGTTCCCTAATTGGACAATTTACTGCTAGTATCCCACTCTGCAGATTAGGTGGCTTCTGAATATCCGGAGGATCCAGGAGCTTCTGGTTAGACACGGATTCAATGTATGCTCCTCGTAGACGTTTCTCAACACGGTCCGTCAGAGGATTTTTCCTTCCTCGGCACCAGGTACTCTCTTTCTTCAGTCAAGTTGCGACGCAATGAGTGGTCGCCTACATTCCCCTCTGAGCGGAGGACAACAATCTTCTATCCAGGTCAAGCCGCCAGGTCAGACTCCCGGGTGAAGGGACATTCCCCGGAGTTTTGTCAGCTGGTCCGCTGTTGGCGGAGATTTCGGAGCGTTCTGACTGACTCTTTAACCCTTTACTACTCTCGGACGTGAGCTCTGGCGGCAGTAGCCGAGGATGCCCTCAGGGCTCCTTGGAGTTTCTGGTTAGTCTATCTTGCCTCCTTTTCTATTTCTCCCTCACTTTCGGTAACACAGGAGGGGAGAATGCGCGCTAGTCCTCCCGGTGGCTCCGGTTGGGCCACGCATGACTTAAAGATCCAGCCTGCACCGGTTGTCAGTAGAGGAGCCTTGGCTCCTACCTCGACTGGACTGTCTACTTCAACAGGGTCCTTTTCTTTGTTCAATCTCACACTGGTTTCGTTTAACCGCGTGTCTGTTCACGAGACCTCAGAAGGGAGGAGTTCCCTAGTTCGGTTATGCCTACTGGGCCCCGATTTCTCTTCTCGCTTTTGCTCGGCTGCGCTTCAAACTACATTGACCTGAATTTTAGGTCTCTGCCCTTTCGGTTTTCTTCCAAAAGAGATTAGCCTGGCGGCCGTAAGTTCGGGCTCTCTTTCAGGGAGTACTCTATTGGCAACTCCCCCGGCTGAGCTTCAGACTCAGCGGTCGTTTCTTCCAGAGGGGATGTCTGTTTTTCATATAAATCTGACACTAGTGTTTTCGGTCCTCTTTGAATGTTGTCAGGGCTCGCCGACTCTCTCTACAGAGGTCTTCGGCTATTCGACAAAGTGTTTTCTTCTTTGTTCTGTACGATGCTCCCGTACTAAATAGCCGGGGTCCCAGCATACGCTGGGCCGTTGGATACATCTGACCATCAGACAGTCTTCTTGGCGGTTGCTCGGGAGCCTCAGTTTTCCATTTCAGCGCACACTTCGCGCATTGTGGGACCTTCGTGGGCGGCTGCCCGTGGGGTCTCCATGAATACTTTATGTCGGGCGGCTACTTGGTCGGGCCGACATACGTTTTGTCAACTTCTATAAGTTTGACACTTTTGCGGCCTCTGCATCACAGTTTGGCCGAGCGGTTTTACAGGACTCTCAGCGCTCTCCCACCCGTTTTGGGAGCTCTGGGACGTCCCCATTGTAACTACGCTCCAGTGGCCCCTAGTGGATGAAGGAGAAATCAGGATTTTGGTACTTACCGATAAATCCCTTTCTCCGATTCCACAGGGGCCACTGGACGCCCGCCCAGCGCTGTTCCTCCTTGTTTTTTGCTTAACGGTTTGCAGATCACCATATGACTGCTTGTTCAGTTCAGGTTAACCTGCTTTTTGTTAGGTTCTGTTCCAGGTTTGGTTTGTGTTATCCTGGTTTACAGGGCGTCATTAACCTCCTCTACCTTAAGGATTTGTGTATTCCAGCTCTCCTCGGGCACAGTTTTACGTAGACTGGCTTGGATGGGAGATAGTAGGGGAGGAGCTAGCCACAGTGTTAGAATTTTAAAGTGCCAGCTCCCAATTACTGCCTACTATTTCCCCATTGTAACTACGCTCCAGTGGCCCCTGTGGAATCGGAGAAAGGGATTTATCGGTAAGTACCAAAATCCTGATTTTTCTGCGCATGGTTCCTTGTCCTGCATTGATTACCTATTGGTCTCCTCGCACCTATTACCCAGAATTGCTTCCTCTGGTATCGAACCAATCTGCTTATCTGACCATGCAGTGATCTGGTTTACCTTAACCCCAACGGTAGACAGAGGCCCTTACTGCCAATGGTGATTCCCCACTCACCTGGCAACCTCATTGAAATTTCGTGCACATATAGAGGCTACCTGGGAATCTTACTGTGACTGGATAGTTCCGTACGAAAAGCCCTCACCGCTTTCGCGTCCTGTCCCCAGTACACAGAATGGATATTTAGGTCACACGGGACCTGACCACATAGGGGATTCCCGCTTACCATCAGTAACCGCCTGTTACTGACTCCACCCACTGCGCTGTGGGTGGGTTTATGCTGCCACCACCAAACTCCTAACCTGCCGTGGCGTTTGGAACCACGGTTCTGCTCTGTATGTGCCGACATGCTGCCTTACCACACCTGTGTGGTGTTGACGAATCCCCACTAGTCGCTGACTAGGCCTCTACCGGTAGCTGGCGGAAGGCGGAACTTGGAGACGCTGGTTCACCCTGGACAGACGGTGAACGGGGCTAGGTTTCGCATAGCCCTGTAGGTCACAAGATGACACAATCTTCTTGAGGCAGATGATGTTTCAATGCCAACAAATAGTTCTGAAAAGAACTTCAGCAATACAGCAAGATGTTACAGCAGAAAGAAAATGGTACAATACACTCTGGATGCTCGCAGGCCTCCTTTTTATGTCAATTTTCCACACAGTACCACAGGGGGTCATGCCCCCCCCCTCCCGCCCACCTGAGTCCTTTCTATCCAATCAGGATATCTTACAAAATACAAATACATTAATAAAACAATTTCCTCTTACCTGTCCCACAGACAACGTTTGTTTGTTATCAGTTTAACATTCACTATTGATAAATTTATCACATAGCTTCAAATACGGTTTGTATTTTATTTCCCATACAAATGTTATTCCTTCCTGCATCTACCATTCAGGATTCATATATCAATGAAACCAGCTAATAAATACAGGTTCCCAACCCAATCTGACACTCACAGCCATTATCTGCCGTGCACATCAATAGGGTTTTTGTCATTCACACCTCTCTGCTAGGACAGGGCGATTAGCATGCCACTTCCTATTCCCAGAAGATAAGAGACCCTTATTCAGACAGATATAGTAAGTGCATTTTTCCCTTTAAAATACAGGTGACCACATCTTAAATATAAATACAGTTAAACATGCAATCCTACAATTGTGCACAGAGCACTACATATGACATGTTAAAACGCATCATTAAACATATTTTTAAACAGTCCACGCCCAGCGCCGTAAGTACCTTTAACAGTGACGCCAAATGCCTATTGTCCAAATGGTGCCTGGCAGCTGAGGATTAACCCCGTCAGTGCCACGGCCGCCTGTTATGAGCCACGGCTGTGGCTCATTCCTGTTTTGCATTTTGGTTATGTATTTTATGTTATACTTCTGTTTATGTTCCCCGTGGGTGTCATGGGGTGCTCGGAGCTCACCCTTAAGGAGAGGATACTGTTATGAACCACAGGTAGTGGTTCATTCCTATTTTATGTTTTTAGTTCTCTTGCAGGCCAGGATTTCCCTTTGCTCTGGTTTAGAAGATTATTGTTTTCTCTCAGTGGTGAGTCTGTGTAATTGCAGCCTGTTTCCATGTGGTTGGCCTCACCTGTCTGCTAATTGCATCTTGTCAGTTTGGAGTCATGCAACAGGGCAGCTGCACGACATAATTAATTAGGCCTCTCTGTTATATGCTGGCTCAGTGCAATTCACAGACGCTGGTGATATTTCCTGGGTTCCAGAGTTCTTGAGTTCTGAGCTAGTCCCTGCCAGTGCCTGAGCTCCTGTCTAGCAGTGTCTGTCTAGCTGCTTCCGGTGTCGATTCCTGTGTCTGATTCCGTGTCCTGCCGTGAAGCATTCCTGTCCAGAAGTCCTGTGGCTTTGCCTGTGCCTGGTCGAGTTTCTGGCTTCTTGGTGTCCACCGGTCTGTCGTTTGGGATTCTGCCTGTCCTCCAGTTCTGAGAGTCTGTGTCGGCAGCATTGGGGGTTCCTGTCCGTTTGCCAGTATTTGTACCGGTTCTGTGAGTAGCGGCTTTGCCGCGTCCGTCGGCCTAGGCTGCTGTATTCCTTTGTTATATTTAGTACCTGGTGTTTTGCAGAGGGTTCTGCTTATGCTGTCACTGCCGGTACACAAAAGTATTGTGTCGGCGTGTGGACAGCATTTCCTTTGGTTGTTCTTTTCCTTTGGCGGCAAGCCGCACATACATTTAGTTTTAGGGTAGTCAGTAGCCCCTGGCTTTGGTTGTTTCAGTTAGAGGTCCCCTTGTTATTACCCTGTCTCAGTTCACGCTTTGTCTCCCTTTAAGACCTGCGGGGGCATCGGAGTTGGGCAGACCTAATCCGCCCTTCAAACGCGGCTGCCATGGGCCCAAGAAACCATAGTCATGCAGGCGTGAACTGACCACACGGGTAAAACAACGGAGGTAGGGTGCTAGGGGCTATTTCCACACCACACCTTGTTTCAGCATCACGTTCTGGTGCTCAGGACTCACTACGCAACATCTCCCTTGTTCTGAGCACCAGGAACCTAACATTATCACCAGCCCTACAACAAAAAAGAAATAAAACTTTTTCTTTTTTGGCCCAGTCCAGTGTCTTGTTTAGAATCCAGTCCTGTCTAGAGTTCAGTGTGCAGAATCCAGTCCGATGTTTAGAATCCAGTCCTGTCTAGAATCCAGTCCGGTGTTTAAAAATCCAGTCCGGTGTTTAAAAATCCAGTCTGGTGTTTAAAAGTCCAGTCCTGTCTTGTCTAGTCTAGTTTAGTCTTGTCTTGTCTAGTTTAAAATCATCCTATGCCAACTATGCAAGCCCTGCAGGCGTCTCTTTCAGCCCTGAACTCTGCTTTCAGTGCTTTGAGACCTGAGCGACTGGAAGTTTTGCAACAATCCTTAAAGCAACTGCAAAACCTTCTGACTAAAATTTTGCTTATCTTGCCAGAAGTTATGGAGAGTTCATCTACCTCTAAAGAGACTCTTGCTCGCAATATGGTGACAAGAGAATCCTCTGGTTCAATTAGAGAGAAAAAGTTTGAAAGTTTTCTGCGGCCCAGGCTCTCAGAAGAGGAGCGTCTGCGTCGCAGAAACTTAAACTTATGCCTATATTGTGGGGGTTTAGGCCACTATCTGCAGACCTGTGAGTTGCGCAAGCCAAAGTGTGGCGACAAGTCCTGCCCTCTGGCCAAGTTTGGTCAGGATACAAGACCTACTCCTGTCTCTACTGTGGCAGAGGTACTTGTCACACAACCCACACTAAAAAGCACTCTGTCCTATAATTGGGGTCCTTGGGCTAGGAAGCCCCATTATAGATTCAGGAACCAAAGGAGAATGTTTCTCTCCTCTCTTGATTTTCCTGTTGAAGCAGAGTTGCAAGCCCCTGGAGTGGTGCCTGATGCCCAGGGTCCTGAAGTGGTGCCCGATGCCCAGGGTCCTGGAGTGGTGCCCGATGCCCAGGGTCCTGGAGTGGTGCCCGACGCCCAGGGTCCTGGAGTGGTGCCCGGTGCCCAGGGTCCTGGAGCGGTGCCCGATGCCCAGAGTCCTGGAGCGGTGCCCGATGCCCAGAGTCCTGGAGCGGTACCCGATGCCCAGAGTCCTGGAGCGGTACCCGATGCTCTAGATTATAGAGGGACATCGAATATTATAGCTCAGGTGTCAATACCAGAAGGGGTCTCAGAAGCTGTTACCCCAGGTAGAGACTTGAAAAGCGCAGCTCCAGAGAAGGTGTCTAAAACCATAGTTCTAGAAGGGAACTCGAGAAGCAAAACACCCAGAAGGGATCTTTGAAGTAATATCCCCAAGTGGGGTCTCGAGAGACAAAGCCCCAAAGAAGGGTCTAGAAGTCGCTTCCCCAGGAAAGGACTCAAGAGGCATAGCGTTAGTGGAGGTTCTGAAGGTTATAGCTTCAGCAAAAGTCCCGGAAGTCATAGTCCCGGGAGAAGTTTCGATAATTATCGACTCAGAGAGGGAGGCCGACGGCTCGGTCCCAGTGAGGGAGGCCGACGGCTCGGTCCCAGTGAGGGAGGCCGACGGCTCGGTCCCAGTGAGGGAGGCCGACGGCTCGGTCCCAGTGAGGGAGGCTGACGGCCCGGTCCCAGTAAAAGAATCGAGGTTCTGGCCCCAGCGGGGTTCCCGGAGGCCACTGCCCCAGCGGGGTTCCCGGAGGCCACTGCCCCGGGTGGGGTTCAGAAAGTCACTGCCCCGGGTGGGGTTCAGAAAGTCACTGCCCCGGGTGGGGTTCAGAAAGTCACTACCCCAGGTGGGGTTCCGAGGGCCACTGCCCCAGCGGGGTTCCCGAAGACCACTACCCCGGGTGGGGTTCAGAAAGTCACTGCCCCGGGTGGGGTTCAGAAAGTCACTGCCCCGGGTGGGGTTCAGAAAGTCACTGCCCCGGGTGGGGTTCAGAAAGTCTCAGCCTCGAGTAAGGTCAATAGTGACCAGGTCCTAGCAAAGTACTCTAGTCAGTCAGATGGTAAGGAAGCAGATCCTGACTCTGTTGATATCTCAACATCTATAATCTTTGATGGGGACTTAGTCCAGTTTCTGGCGCTTTACAAACACTATTACACTATTTTGTTGTCTAGACCATTTATGGGCATCACTTCAGAGAACCTTGTGCTCTATCTGATATATTCTTTTAGAGGAGAGCCTTTTGAATGGGCGACCAGCCTAATGAAAGCTGAAGATCCCATTCTTCAGGATCCCCCAGCATTCAGTGATGCAGTTATTAAAAGATATGGTTCCAAAGAAATTGGTTCAGGATCCTCTAAGTCACCCGTCTTGTCTGCTGAGAGTCCACCAAATACTGTAAACTCGGCACAAGAGTCTCAGCCCGTTGTTTTGACTGCAGGATGTGCTTTTCTGTCTTCTTATAGTAGTACTTTGCCTGAAAGTTTAGCTCCCAAGGTTAAGAAACCAATCTCTGATTTGAACCCAGCCTTGCTGGGAGGTACCATCAGTTCAGACAATGTTTGGGGAATTACCTTGGCCAGACCTCAAGAGTTTTGTAAAAAGAAGAAGGGGGGGGGGGCACCGTTACAAGCTGTTGCCACAGCTTGTTTCTGTTAGACCAGTGTGTCAGGTTTTTTTTTGTATCCTTTGTTTTGGAAAGTCTGAATTTTGGGGTCCTTTGACCCCTCCTCAAGGGGGGGGGGTAATGTTATGAGCCACGGCTGTGGCTCATTCCTGTTTTGCATTTTGGTTATGTATTTTATGTTATACTTCTGTTTATGTTCCCCGTGGGTGTCATGGGGTGCTCGGAGCTCACCCTTAAGGAGAGGATACTGTTATGAACCACAGGTAGTGGTTCATTCCTATTTTATGTTTTTAGTTCTCTTGCAGGCCAGGATTTCCCTTTGCTCTGGTTTAGAAGATTATTGTTTTCTGTCAGTGGTGAGTCTGTGTAATTGCAGCCTGTTTCCATGTGGTTGGCCTCACCTGTCTGCTAATTGCATCTTGTCAGTTTGGAGTCATGCAACAGGGCAGCTGCACGACATAATTAATTAGGCCTCTCTGTTATATGCTGGCTCAGTGCAATTCACAGACGCTGGTGATATTTCCTGGGTTCCAGAGTTCTTGAGTTCTGAGCTAGTCCCTGCCAGTGCTTGAGCTCCTGTCTAGCAGTGTCTGTCTAGCTGCTTCCGGTGTCGGTTCCTGTGTCGATTCCTGTGTCAGTTCCTGTGTCTGATTCCGTGTCCTGCCGTGAAGCATTCCTGTCCAGAAGTCCTGTGGCTTTGCCTGTGCCTGGTCGAGTTTCTGGCTTCTTGGTGTCCACCGGTCTGTCGTTTGGAATTCTGCCTGTCCTCCAGTTCTGAGAGTCTGTGTCGGCAGCATTGGGGGTTCCTGTCCGTTTGCCAGTATTTGTACCGGTTCTGTGAGTAGCGGCTTTGCCGCGTCCGTCGGCCTTGGCCGCTGTATTCCTTTGTTATATTTAGTTACTGGTGTTTTGCAGAGGGTTCTGCTTATGCTGTCACCGCCGGTACACAAAAGTATTGTGTCGGCGTGTGGACAGCATTTCCTTTGGTTGTTCTTTTCCTTTGGCGGCAAGCCTCACATACATTTAGTTTTAGGCTAGTCAGTAGCCCCTGGCTTTGGTTGTTTCAGTTAGAGGTCCCCTTGTTATTACCCTGTCTCAGTTCACGCTTTGTCTCCCTTTAAGACCTGCGGGGGCATCGGAGTTGGGCAGACCTAATCCGCCCTTCAAACGCGGCTGCCATGGGCCCAAGAAACCATAGTCATGCAGGCGTGAACTGACCACACGGGTAAAACAACGGAGGTAGGGTGCTAGGGGCTATTTCCACACCACACCTTGTTTCAGCGTCACGTTCTGGTGCTCAGGACTCACTATGCAACATCTCCCTTGTTCTGAGCACCAGGAACCTAACACCGCCATTAACTATGTGGCGGGGGGGGGGGGCTCTCTCCGGCCACATTACTATATGGATAATTTAGAACATGCGCAGCAGAACCCCCAATTGTTTTGGCAAGCCTCTAAACCTGTCCTTCGGGGCGCTATTATTTCCTTTGTAACACAATTTCGCAAAGATACCTCTGCTAACTATTTACAGAAACATTGACTGCTCTCTGATTCTTATGAGAGTTATAAAAATACTCCGTCCCAGTTGACGAAACTGGCGTATGTCCAGGCTAAAGCTGATTTTGATGCTGTACTGTCTCAAATTGGTGATAGCTTTGCTTCCCAGAGATCATATAAATTCCACTGTCTGGAGAACAAGGTGGGTTGTTTACTTACTAATCTAGTTAATGAGTCACAGCCGACTACTTTGGTCCCCTCACTAATTGCGCATGACGGTGTTCGGGTGACCTCTGGAAAACAAATCTCTGAAGTATTTTCTGCCTTTTATTCTCATTTATATGCTACTGACAAGGTAGATGACGCTCAGAAAGAAGCCGTTTGAGCCACGATTGCTCTACCACAAATTACTACAGATCAGGGCCCACATGCTGACCGCCCCATCACTCTTACAGAGATTTCCTCGGTTATTTAATCCCTGAAACCCCTGAAGGCACCAGGCCCTGATGGTTTTTCGGGGGAATACTATAAAATACTTTTACCACGTATCGGTGACTCCCTAGTATTACTGTTCTTGAAAGGAAGGCAATCCCTCAAAACTTTAATTCAGCAACGCTTAAAGTTTTACCCAAACCTGGTAGAGATTTGAAGCATTCGGGTTCCTACAGACCTATCTCTCTGCTGAACCTAGATTATAAAATACTTACGAAGGTAATGGCTGATAGGCTCAAACTGATTATTCCATCGGTGGTTCATGAAGATCAGACAGGGTTCGTAATGGGACGGCACTCTGTAGTAAATTTGAGAAAGGTCCTCTCGATTCAGCAGTGGTTGGAGTTGTCTGGAGGCCAGGCTGGCTCAGCGCTTCTGTCTCTTGATGCTGAAAAAGCATTTGACATGGTCGCTTGGAATCATTTATTTGAGGTGCTGGGCCGGTTTGGTTTCCCGGATGACTTCATACACATCCTGCAAGCTTTTTATTACAATCCCCAGACTTAAATAGCCTGTAATGGGTATCTATCGTCCCCCTTCCAAATTGAACGTGGCACTAGACAGGGATGCCCGCTATCTCCCCTCCTATTTGCATTGGCTTTGGAGCCCTTAGCGATAGCACTTCAGCAATATATATCTTTTAGGGGCATCTGTGTTGGGTCTCAGGAAGTTAAGTTGGCGCTTTTTGCCGATGATATGTTATTATTCCTCGGGGATCCCTCACGATCAGTTCCGGCGGTAATTGACACGATATCTCAATTTTGGTTTCTTCGCTGGTTATAGTGTTAATTTCCACAAATCAGAACCATGAACCTTTCGATGCTTCAGGTTTTACCACAGCAAATTTACCGTAAGCTTCGTCCTCTTTGAAATACTTAGGTATTAATTATAACACCCCGTCTTTCACAGCTGTATGCTGCCAGTTTTGCTTTTATTCTATTAAAAATTAAAAATTTTTTGGAGGGATGGCAGAACTTACTGCTTTCTTTGCTGGGTAGGGTGGCGGTGTTAAAAAGTATAATTTTTCCCAAGCTCTCATATTTGAAATGCTACCCCTGTGCCGTACTACAAAGGATCAGAAATACTGTCATTCCCGATTTTCCATGTTCCTCTGGCGAGGTAAAAAACCACGTGCGGCCATGGCCAAACTTCAGTAACCCAGATCTCAGGGTGGTCTTGGGGTACCTAATGTTAGTCACTTTACTAAAGTGGTTCTGTTCCGGTACATTCCGGATTGGTTGCACTACCGAGCCATTTATGCAAATTTACAATTAGAATTGAACGTTTGCTTTCTCACCAGGCACTCTTCTACATATGCCCAAAACCTCTATACCGCCTGCAATATTGCGGAATATTCTTTTTTATGATACATACCACGTGTGGCGGCTGACCAATAAACATTTACATCGCAACCCACTCCATTCCAAATGTATTACTTTTTGGGGAACCTGTTCACCCCAGGTGTGGAAAGCGCTATGTATCACTCCTGGCGTCAAGCAGGAATAGCTGCAATACGTGATGTGTTTGACCCTGGGGGTTCTCTGCCTTCCTTTCAAGACTTACAACAGGAGTACGATATCCCTAACACCACCTTCTATATGTTTCTTCAGATTCGGCACTACATCACTCAACTCCTACCTATGTTTACACCTGAGCTTTCTGATGACCTAACGTCTTCTATCCAGGCACGCCACTTCATCGTATAGGACTAAAGCTTTAACTATCTTGCTCACCGATAATGTTAAAAAAATCACTGTGGCACTCGGTTTGGCGAGCATGGAAATCTGTGATCCCGTCCCTTCAGGAGCAGTCCCCAATGTTTAAAAACACTGATAATACCTTGAGATACTTATCATCAGCCTCTCATCAGGAGACTCATGTAAAGGTTATATATAGAATCTATATTTCACAAACCCAACGTGAACACATGGTCGCTGACAAGACAGAGAGATGTCTTAAATGTGGACATGTTTCAGGTACTTTGGGGTCATTCCGAGTTGTTCGCTTGTTGCTGATTTTCGCAATGGAGCGATTAAGGCAAAAATGCGCATGGTACGCAGTGCGCATGCGCTAAGTATTTTAGCACAAAACTTAGTAGATTTACTCACGTCCGAACTAAGAATTTTCATCGTTGAAGTGATTGTAGTGTGATTGACAGGAAGTGGGTGTTTCTGGGCGGAAACTGGCCGTTTTATGGAAGTGTGCGGAAAAACGCAGGCGTGCCAGATAAAAACGCAGGAGTGTCTGGAGAAACGGGGGAGTGGCTGGCCGAACGCAGGGCGTGTTTGTGACGTCAAACCAGGAACGAAACGGCCTGATCTGATCGCAATCTGTGAGTAGGTCTGGAGCCACTCAGAAACTGCAGGGAATTATTTATTAGCAATTCTGCTAATCTTTCGTTCGCAATTCTGCTAAGCTAAGATACACTCCCAGAGGGCGGCGGCCTAGCGTGTGCAATGTAACGAGCGAACAACTCTGAATCACCCCCTTTGTTCCACAATATCTGGGAGTGTAGAAAATTTTGCACGTTTTGGTATAAAGGCCCTCATTCCGAGTTGTTCGCTCGTTCTTTTTCATCGCATCGCAGTGAAAATCCGCTTAGTACGCATGCGCAATGTTCGCACTGCGACTGCGCCAAGTAACTTTACTATGAAGAAAGTATTTTTACTCACGGCTTTTTCTTCGCTCCGGCGATCGTAATGTGATTGACAGGAAATGGGTGTTACTGGGCGGAAACACGGCGTTTCAGGGGCGTGTGGCTGAAAACGCTACCGTTTCCGGAAAAAACGCAGGAGTGGCCGGGGAAACGGTGGGAGTGCCTGGGCGAACGCTGGGTGTGTTTGTGACGTCAACCAGGAACGACAAGCACTGAACTGATCGCACAGGCAGAGTAAGTCTGGAGCTACTCAGAAACTGCTAAGTAGTTAGTAATCGCAATATTGCGAATACATCGGTCGCAATTTTAAGAAGCTAAGATTCACTCCCAGTAGGCGGCGGCTTAACGTGTGTAACTCTGCTAAATTCGCCTTGCGACCGATCAACTCGGAATGAGGGCCAAAGTCTTATCCTTTATCAATACTATTTCTGCTGCGGGGTACACTGGGCTCCACAAGGACTAACATCAGGGTGTAGACTAGAATCTTGATCCGAGGCACCAACAGGCTCAAAGCTTTGACTGTTCCCAAGATGCACAGCGCGGCCTCCTCTATAACCCCGCCTCCTCTATAACCCCGCCTCCATGCACAGGAGCTCAGTGTGTAAGTTGGTGCCATGCAGTAAGCAGGCATACAACAGGGGGGCTGCTCCTGCAGCCCTAAGAAAACCTGATTTCAGAAGAAAGAATATCTGAAGACTTCAAGGGCTGCAGCGGAGACACTGACAGTGTTAGATGTCAGTCAGACATCCCCTGCTGCTGCTCCGTCACCTCCCCCAGCGGCGCTGTATACTCTGGTTGCCGGGTACCTACAGCGAGGGCTCCGGTGTTCTTCATACGTTAGTCACACACTCACCACTGTCTCCCGGATCGCGTGGCCGCATTAGAAGTGGAGGTAAGGGGTCTCTTTGGCCCGCTGTAATCGCGATCCAGCACGGCCGTGGGAGGCGGGCCATGTGCGCGCTGGTGTGGACACTGTAAAGGGCAGCTGCTCCACTAGCCTCCGAGACACAGGGCACAGGTATGTTTTTTTCTCTGTGAAAAACCTTTTCATTATTGCCCGCAGCGCCCGGTGGGGAAGCCAGCAGGGGAATAAGGCCTGACCTGTAGCCCCTCCCCCAGCCCCAGAGCGCCATTTGGGTAAATGTTCCCGCCCTGGAGCTACATGTATATCTCCCTCACTCCCTGTCAGCCGCCATTACACGGAGCTGCGCTGTTCCTGGGACTGCTGGGGCAAATCCTCCTCTGTAACGCCGCCTGATCGCCAGCGCTGTGCGTTTTACAGGACACCTAAGTATTCTACCTGATAGATACAAAAACAATGGGAGGTGAGGATCCCCTGCGCCAGTGGATAACTGCAGTGAGGGCGTACAGGGAGATGTCACTCTATCTCCAAAAAGAAATCACAAAACAAATACAAGAGTCCGCCTTCTGCTGCGCTACCAACAAGTCCTTGAACGGGAAAATGGTAATCGTTCGAAAAATTGAAGTCCAAAACTTCAGAACCCAGAGGGGAGGGCCAACAACAGTCTAGATAATCATAGACGAGGCCGGGTAAACGGTGTTGGAAATCTCAAATGACAGTTGACAGAAGTATATCATGGGGAAAAAACAAAAGAACTTCTTATAGATACGCACCGTACTCACATGTACAATGGGGGTCATTCCGAGTTGTTCGCTCGGTAAATTTTTTCGCATCGCAGCGATTTTCCGCTTGGTGCGCATGCGCAATGTCCGCAGTGCGACTGCGCCAAGTAAATTTGCTATGCAGTTAGGAATTTTACTCACGTTTTTTTCTTCGTTCTGGTGATCGTAATGTGATTGACAGGAAGTGGGTGTTTCTGGGCGGAAACTGGCCGTTTTATGGGTGTGTGTGAAAAAACGCTACCGTTTCTGGGAAAAACGCGGGAGTGGCTGGAGAAACGGAGGAGTGTCTGGGCGAACGCTGGGTGTGTTTGTGACGTCAAACCAGGAACGACAAGCACTGAACTGATCGCAGATGCCGAGTAAGTTTGAAGCTACTCAGAAACTGCTAAGAGGTGTGTAATCGCAATTTTGAGAATCTTTCGTTCGCAATTTTAATAAGCTAAGATTCACTCCCAGTAGGCGGCGGCTTAGCGTGTGTAAAGCTGCTAAAAGCAGCTTGCGAGCGAACAACTCGGAATGAGGGCCAATGTGCGCAGAGTGTCCATAAAGGTATCTTTTCCTCCTTAAATGCAGTGGGCTCTGTCGGTCTTCTTTCCTTTTGTTAGCTCCTCATAAAACAAAGAGGAACAGAGAGGGGTGGGAACCCCAATGGTGTATTACATTCAGTACATTATCGTCTTGAGGAGTCAGGGTTTAAAAAACCAAAATGATTGTATAAATCTTATTTCAAGCAGGAGACGTACCGTACTTACATAAATATGAATAAAACACTTTTATAAAGGTATCTTTAAAGGATTAAATGACAGAAGGGTGAGGCGTACCCCAAACTCACGTTCTGTGGATGTTGAAAAGACACATCAAGGTTTCTTTAGGGGGTAGCTTCCTGCTTCTTTTCTATGGAGCTCTCGTCGAGATCACAGGATGCATAAAACCCTCCATTGTTGATGCATGGTGACCCGTATTTAAAGTTTTTTTTATATGTTTTTACAATACTCTGTAATAAATGGACACATTATCATAAAACCTTCTCCTTTGTGGATTCCCCTCTCCCCCGGCGCGCACACACTGCTCAGTGCGCCGGGGGCTGCCCTCACTGCTGCGGTCGCCGGAGAGGTCCGGGACCGCGGCACATATTAAATTTTTTTTTTTTTAAAGCATTTTAAACACCTGGTGCCTAGCACCCTATACATTTAAAATTGGCGCCAAGCGTCCATTGCCCCCGTAATGGCGCCGGGCACTAGGGGTTAACCCCTTCAGTGCCATGGCCGCCATTACACGTGTGGCCACTAGTGCTGTCCGGCCACACTCCCCCCCCCCCCCCCCCAATTCAAGCGGGAAACCAGCGTGTCATGTCCCAACGATATGGCTCCTGGTCCCGCAGTCTCTTGGGTTGAAGGGGACGCTACCTGGGGGGTGCAGGATCCGGCCTAGACAGTTCATCCATAGTGTAGTGGGCCTCTCTTCGTAGGTGCACAATGTTCAAATAGTCCACCTGAAGTCCAAGTTCAAGGCTCCACCACAAAAGTCTGTCCAATTTCCCCAAGGTAGGTTGCAGCCACCTAACAGGTGGGTGGTAAGTCACCACGGTGGGGAAACAGTTACACACAAGTGCCACCCAAGGTGTCCCAATTGTGGCATACCCCACCTCCCACCATAGCAGTATTCTGCTCAGACAGGCCACAGGGTGCTCCTGCCCATATGGCTCTTTCTGGCTCGGTACTACTCCCAGTCCGTGCAGTGGCGCAGTAGTTCGTAACACACAGTCCTGGTCAAGAATGTGCGCCATCAGCACTGGAGCGGGTACCAGAGCCTCCTTCAATGACTGGAATGCCAACTCGCAAGCGAGTGCAAAGTCCACTGACTTGGGAATGCCCTTCCTAGCCATCTCTGTAAAGGGGTTCACTACAGGACTAAAGTCAAGGACAACGTGTCCGTAGGGCCTTACAGGTTCTAAGGTCAGTACCAGTCTGGGTGATGTGGGCCGGGGACAGCCTCTGGTCGCCTCTGGTTTGGGCCTACCCCTGTCTCCTCCCACATGGTGCCCCAGGCACTGCACCTCCGTCATTTCTATCTGGCAACTGTCTGCCCTAACCGTCAGACCTGCCCTCCATTCCTCCTCCGTCGACCTATGACTCGGGAAACCTACCCTGTCACCTAGGCCTACTCTTCCCTCCTCGTCCGCTACCTGTGACACAGTGATGGCGGCCAGACCACCAGCCTCTGGATCCTGTGTGGCATCCACTACAGGGAGGCTGCGTGTCTTCCCCGATCTACTGCGCACAGGCAGGGGACCTGCTATGTCCACAGCAACTTGCTGTAAAGGTTCTCCTATTGGCAGAGGCTCAGAGACAACACAACCGCTGGAGTGCCCGAGCTGCCAGCGCATGGCACCAGCCTTACAGTTGGTCTGGGCATCCTCCGACATTCCAGACCAGGGTAAGCTCTGTGTCAGGCACTTCAGGGTACGTCTGTCTCCGGGTTACTGTCCAAAGGGCTTTCGCTGGCAACCGACACCGGTTGCGCAGGAAAGTTCCCTGGGGGGACCAGTTGGACACGTTCCTTATCTGGTCTATCCCCTCCCACTTTCCTGTCTACCCTGTACCTTAACCCTTCCCGCCAGGTCAAACTTCCTGCCCCAACCCTGTCAAGGCCGCTGCCAGAGTGGCGCCTCATGCCTTTCGGGGATGGGTCAGAGAGTTGAGCCTCCCTAAACTCCTGCCTGTGGCCCTCAATCTCTCCTAAATTGGGACACACTACAGGGGGATCTAGGTGGGGACTACTAGGGTCAGTCTGGTAGGGGTCAGTCATGGAAAAGTCAGTGTGGTTTCTCATACTCACCGCCGGAGTTGGCAAACCACTTGGGTCAGGAGCATCATTGGGCATCCCCACAGGATCAAACGAGCTGGAACCAACATCCTCTGCGTTGCTAGGGGACGTAGGCATACCAGAGGCAAAAGGCATGCAGGGTCGATGTGCCGATCTAGCCGCTGTAATCTTTTCCTCTGGGCTGGTTGATGCTGTGGTTGGCTGGGCTGGCAGTTGTCTAGCAGCTGTAGTCTTTTCCTCTGGGCTGGGCTGTGCTGGAGTAGCTGATGTCAACGGTGGTTGTGGAACTTGACTCCGGGGAATGGCGCCAGCAAACGTGGTGAAGATCCCACCACCCAGATCATTTCCTAGGACCACATCAGTTGGGAGACCATCCATGACGGCAACTTCTCGCAACTCTGGTCCAGCTCCCCAGTCCAGGTAGACTCTTGCCATGGGAACCTCTTTCTCCGTTCCATCTGCCAGGGTGACCTTGGCAGTGCAACCATGCAATACTGCAGCAGGATCTATAAGGTGGGGGCTCACCACAGTGATTGAGGCCCCAGAGTCTCTTAGGCCTTCCCACGTGGACCGGCTGCAGGTGCCTCCACATATTGTGTAGGGGCTGTTTGGCCATGCAGGTGACTCTCTCCACAGAGTGCACCTGTTTCCAGCCACCAGAGCCGGCCCTAACCAATATGATGCCCTAGGCAAGATTTTGGCTGGTGCCCCCTAGCACCACCGCTGGTTCTGCCTCTGACCTTGCACCTCTTTCCCAGCACCATCACCCCTCACCCATAGCAGTCCTTGTAATCCCTATATTTTAAATAGGAACAGTTCGCACATAGGGGGTGATTCCGAGTTGTTCGCTCGCTAGCTGCTTTTAGCAGCATTGCCCACGCTAAGCCGCCCCCCCCTGGGAGTGTACCTTAGCTTAGCAGAATAGCGAACGAAAGATTAGCAGAATTGCGAATAGGAAATTCTTAGCAGTTTCTGTGTAGCTTCAGACCTACTCACAGATTGCGACCAGCTCAGACCTTTTCGTTCCTGGTTTGACGTCACAAACACACCTAGCGTTCGCCCAGCCACTCCCCCCGTTTCTCCAGCCACTCCCGCGTTTTTCCCTGAAACGTCTGCGTTTTTCCGCACACTCCCAGAAAACGGACAGTTTCCGCCCAGAAACACCCACTTCCTGTCAATCACACTCTGATCAGCAGAACGATGAAAAAACTTTGTTACGCCGTGAGTAAAATACCAAACTTTTGTGCTAATTTACTTGGCGCAGGCGCACTGTGAACATTGCGCATGCGCAGTTTGCGACTAATCGCTCTGTAGCGGAAAAAAATAACGAGCGATCATCTCGGAATGACCCCCATTTGACGCACAGCCCATAAAGGGGCATCTTCTTGATAGGAAGGGATATGGCCACACAATAGTAACCCCAATTCCAATTACGCCACAGAGTACTGCAACTTTATTCACATTTTATCTTGCGATAGTGTCCATAATTCATATTACATCCCACAGTTGTATCACTTTACCTTATAAACGTTACTCCTCACAGTAGAGCCCCTTATTCACATTACATCACACTGAATTGCTCCTTATTCACATTACACCACACCTTATTGCTCTTTTTTCACATTAGACGACACAGTAGTGCCCTTTCTATTTGCAATGCCACATAGTAGAGCACCTTATACACATAATGCCACACATTAGTAATGCATTTATACACAATTCCACACAGTAATGCCCCTTACACATATGAGACACATTAATGTCCTTACAAACATAATGTACCTTACACATTATGACAACCTTTATTAATGCCCTTTTACACATAATGTCCCTTACACATATGCCGCACATTATTAATGCCCTTATACACATAATGACACAAATAGTGCCCCCTACACATTTGCTGCACATTATTAGTGCCCCTAAACACATAATGACACACATACAGTAGTACCCTGTTACACATATGCCGCATATTATTAATGCCCTTATACACATAATGACACACATGGTGCCCCCTACACATTTGCTGCACATTATTAGTGCACCTATACACATAATGACACACATACAGTACTACCCTGTTACACATATGCCGCACATTATGAATGCCCTTATACACATAATGACACACATAGTGGCCCTTTACACATATGTTGCACATTATTAATGCATTTTTACATGACACACATAATGCTCCTTACACATATTCCGAACACTACTGCACAACCAACCCACTCACATGCACACAGCACTCACACTGCCACTAACACTGTGACCTCTGCCTCTGCTTGTATACAGATGTGTCCTCACAAATCTTGCATCAATGCTAACGTCAGGCACCTTTTTTAAAAAAATGAAAATGCATCTTATTTGCATTGCTATGTGGCCAGGATGCACAAGCAGCTTCTGCTGATTAAACTGATATGCAGCATACCTATATACTGTGTGATACTGTGGCTGTATCTGCATATGAAATGTTACACACAGAATATAGGCATGCCGCATATCATTTTAATTAGCAGAAGCTGCTGATGCCCCTAGGCATATCAAATGCCCTAGGCAATTGCCTAGTTTGCCTATGCCTATGGCTGGCTCTGCCCGCCACACTCCATCGGACTGACTTGAGGGGGAACAGTCTCTGTAGGCTCATCTCCTCTCGACAAACAAGATATCCGGGCTCCAGCACTCGGATTTGGGGCACGAGTCTGGGGTGCTTGGGATGCAGGACAGTTCATCCTCAGATGTCCGATTTTCCCACAGCCGTAGCACTTCTTCTCCAGTCGTGGCACCGATGATCTCTGATCAGTTGCAGGGACGCTGCGGTGCGGTTGCTGGCCAAGAGCACCCGGGTTGGAATATATTTCTCTTTGGGGGTGATGAGCTGAAGAGGGGGGTCCCCTTGGTGGTACAGTCTTTTGGAGCTGGCTGCTGGCTGGGCGCTTCTGCCCCTGTGGCCGAATTGCCACATACTTGTCTGCTAACTGGGCAGCCATCTTTAAGCTGGGTGACTCCCGATCTAGCACCCACTCCTTCACTTCTGGGGCGCACCTGCGGTAGAACTGCTCCCTGCAGATCAGGTCGATCAGTGCGTCCCATGTAGTGACTTCAGAATCCTTTACCCACTTCACCACGTACTGCCGCAGCTGGGTGGCGAACTGCTCATGGGTGCTGCTAGGATTCTTGGGCAAGTCTCTGAACTTCTTCCTGTAAGACTCTGGAGTGATGAAGAATCGCTGGAGGAGGGCCTTCGCAACTTCGTCGTAATCCCCACAGTCCTCCGTGGCCACTCCTCGATAGGCCTCCAAGGCCTCTCCATGCAGAGTGGGCACAAGGTGTCTCACCCACTCCGACTTGGGTAATTCATGTAGTCTGCAAGTCCTCTCAAAAACTTGTAAATGTCCATCAATGTCCCCATCACTGTCTGCAAACTTGGCAAACTGAATACGTCCTGATCTGTGTACAGCAGTGGTCAACAGCTCCCGGGGTATCACGGCTTGTGATGCCGCTCCGCATGCCACATCCGAATGACAAGCATGCGTTCTTGCTCTGTTGCCCTTTCCCCCAATTCCGCTAGCCGATCTGCTAGGGTATCCGGGCCGCCCCCCCTGGGACGTTGGGATCCTGGCCCTGCTAGGGATTGCTGGGAAACATGGCTGCTGCTAGAAGGGGTGGGGCTTGTGGGTCTCACCGGTTCCGTACGAAGGTCCACTGGTGGGCCATCCTCTGCGATGCTGACGCCGTCAGTGCTTTCCACCTCCGCCCGATGGGATATCCACACCCTTCTCCTGGCACACGATCTCGAGATCGCCCTTAGACATTCCGATGAAGTCCGTCATCTTGTGCGTTCTCCTGCGCTGCAGTTACTCCTCTGCTGAGTAACTCGGCTCCTCCAATCGGGTGACCGAAAAGCCGCCTCGGATGATCCCACCGCTATGCCACCAATTTCTGTGACCAGACGCCTTTCGCACGAAAGCACTCACCGCTTTCGCGTCCCCAGTGCACAGAATGGAAGGTTAGGTCCCACGGGACCTGACCACATAGGGGATTCCCGCTTACCGTCAGTAACCGCCTGTTACTGACTCCACCCACTGCGCTGTGGGCGGGTTTATGCTGCCACCACCAAACTCCTAACCTGCCATGGCGTTTGGAACCACGGTTCTGCTCTGTATGTGCCGACACACTGCCTTACCACACCTGTGTGGTGTTGACGAATCCCCACTAGCCACTTGCTAGGCCTCTACCGGTAGCTGGCGGAAGGCGGAACTTGGAGACGTTAGGTTCTTCCCTGGACAGCCGGAGGACGGGGCTATGTTTGGCATAACCCTGTAGGTCACAAGATGAAGCAATCTTCTTGAGGCAGATGATGTTTATTTGCTCAATAATAGTCTTAAAAAAGACTCTTCCCTATTGCTAGGGGCAACAGCATACAGCAAGATGTTCCAGCAGAATGAAGATGGTACAAATACAATTTTCATGGGGCAACTGCCCTCCTTTTATCCTACTCCAATACACATTACCACAGGGGGTAAGCCCGCCCTGTGGTGTACAACCAATCAATGTTTACCCATGGGCTGTGCATGCCTTGGTCACATGCACAGCTAACATTGTTCTCTATGGACAGTGGGGAGTGGTCACTATCCTTTGACTGTCCCATCCTGGAGGATCGGGATACGCCCCGCTGCCGTTCAGTCTAGGCTGGGGGAAGTTTTCCTGCCTAAACTGACTTCCAGAAACCTGCCCGGGACCTAGCCCACTGTCTGCAGCCTGGATTCGGGCTCCAGAGCTGGGCAGCCTAGATCCCCAGTCAGGGTTTACTGGCCACTACGGGTGATCCCTATGGAGCTCCAGAAAAACACTCAGCTTGTTTCAAAGCTGAGCTTCTCCTCTCTCTTCCACGGCCACTTTCAAGTGTGAGGCTGGAAGGGAAAGTATTCCGTTTTTGGGGAAAAGGTCTGGGAGAATCCATCAGCCTGCACAGCCATGGATTCCCCCCTCCTGGGACACACAACCAAGTAAGTGCATTTACCTTTAAATACATTACATTTAAAATACACTGTGCATTCCCCTTTAAATACACTCTGAGCCTGTGTCCTGCACAGGCTCCACATACCCAGGCACTGCAATGCCTCCCAGCACAATACACTTTTTATTACATTTAAAACACAATGTTTTTTTGTTTTAAATACTGTGCTCAGCGCTGGGCTCCCCTAGCCCTGCAGCCTGGCTGCTAGGGCTCTCTCTCTCAGTGCTGGAGGTATGGGGCTGGCTTCCCCCATCCTCCAGCCTGCCTGCCACTGGGTTCCAGGGAGCTGGCTCTCCCTGTCTCCCCAGTGTGGCACTAACTTGGTGGCCTCGCCGCACAGTGCGGCACACCCCCCTGATCTAAAGCCCGGCGGCCCGGGACACTTGTCCCAGCCGCCGTGGCTCTGTGTCTGTTGCAGCACTGAGGTACTGGGAGCGTAGCTTCCGGACCCCAGCACTCACCAACCTACTCATCCCCCCGCCGCCAGAGAGCCGGCTAGCCCGGTCCCCCCTGAGCGGCGCACTCTGGTGGCCTCGCCGCGCAGGGAGCCGGCTAGCCTGGTCCCCTGTGTGCGGCGCTGAGTCCTCTGCCCTCGCCGCAGCGTCTGGCGGGGAGCCGGGCTGCGTCGCAACTCCCCTGCCGTCTAGCAGCCCGGGAGCAGAGCGCCCGTCCCCCCGCAGAGGCAACTACAGACCGCGCTGCAGCGGGAGCTGAGCTCCCAGCTGCTGCAGCAGCTCCCCCTTCTCCCCCTGGCGCGCATACACAGCTAGTGCGCCGGGGGGCTGTGCTCACTGCCGCGGTCGCCGGGAGCAGTTCTCCCGGACCCTGTCGGTCAGCGGCGCACTTCGATCGCTGCAGCGGGAGCTGATCTCCTGGCTGCAGCGGTTCCCCTCTCCCCCGGCGCGCACACACTGCTCAGTGCGCCGGGGGCTGCCCTCACTGCTGCGGTCACCGGAGAGGTCCGGGACCGCGGCACATATTAAAAATACATTTTTTAAAGCATTTTAAACACCTGGCGCCTAGCACCCTATACATTTAAAATTGGCGCCAAGCGCCCATTGCCCCCATAATGGTGCCCGGCACTAGGGGTTGACCCCTTCAGTGCCACGGCCGCCATTACACGTGTGGCCACTAGTGCGGTCCGGCCACAGAGCCCACTGCATTTAAGGAGGAAAAGATACCTATATGGACACTCTGCGCACATTGTACATGTGAGTACGGTGCGTACCTATAAGAAGTTCTTTTGTTTTTTCCCCATGATATACATCTGTCAACTGTCATTTGAGATTTCCAACACCGTTTACCCGGCCTCGTCTATGATTATCTAGACTGTTGTTGGCCCTCCCCTCTGGGTTCTGAAGTTTTGGACTTCAATTTTTCGAACGATTACCATTTTCCCGTTCAAGGACTTGTTGATAGCGCAGCAGAAGGCGGACTCTTGTATTTGTTAAGTATTCTACCTGTCAGTGGACAGTGTTAGTTAAGAAAGAGTGCATACAGTCAGGGTTGTGTGGTACAAATACCCTGTGATATACATCCAGTACTTACTGTGTTTTGTTATATCTACTGTTTACATATATATATATATATATATATATATATATATATATATATAACTACACTGAGTATCACTTTGTATTGCTAGTCCAGTGCAGTCTTATTGTTTGGAATAATTTCTGCATTGTACATTTGTGACTATATATATGTGTTTGTGTATGTTGCTGCTGCGTGGCTTCCATCTTGTGTATTTCACTCAGCTTGCTACTCCTATATCCTGTAACCTGAAGGGGCTAAGTGCGTCAGGTTTATTAACTGGTATAGGTATTTCACAAGTTATACTTACTGTGTATTTTTCTTTGTGATTTATAGTCACCATATATCTCTTGGATTCCCGGTTTGTGCTGACACACTGAACTGGGAGTTCTTACTAGGTATATCGCTGCTACTATTGTACTGGGTTGCCTGATATTGAGCTTATTGTTATGTCAGCTACACAAGGCAACGGAGCTGGGGCTTCTCTCACATTGCATGGTGGTGATGCTGCAGACACTTGGGGACAACATGGCAGCAGAGAGTTCAGGTTCAGGGGGTTCCTTACCTCCCAGTGGGTCTGCTAGGGAGGGGCCTTAGACTGCACACCTATAGCTGCCAGTAATGTGAGGTGCTACCTACTGAGACTTGTAGTTCTACAGAAGAAAAGGGGGGTGTTGTAGGTGCACTGTCTCTAGCTTTACTGATATCATACAGCTTAGCATATAATAAATAGTGGAGTTTAGTTATGTATTGATCAATGCATGAAGCTGCAGCCCCGCGGCAAGGGACTCCACTCTGCTGCAGTACCTAACACTATAGGGGTTCAAACCTAGGGCACGGGACCCCCCAAAAAACCACAGCCAAGCAACCCCAGGGCATCGCAGGGAATTATGTGTAGTGAGAAGGATTAAGGGATAGGTGAGAAAGAAAGGGGTGTTATGGGGTGAATTAATATAAGTGAAAAAAATGTGTAACATGTATAATAAACAAACAAACGGTGAAAGTGCCAAACTCCCAGTGGGTCTGTAGCACCAGGGGCCACTAATGACCCACCTTGGGCTACCTTCTCCACGTTATTAAATACACTGGTAACAAAACTTACACCCCCTGTGGGACCACCTGTGCCAATGCAGCAGTTTATGGTCCCTGCAGTCATTCCACCATGCGCAGATCAAATCTCATCTCAGTTACAGCACATGAACCGATCGCTGACTAAAAATAAGTCTCACTCTCGCCCGCATAGGACTAAGAAGTCTTCTAAACAGGCTGCTACGTCCTCACAATCCACCGCTGTTCCGGACACATCCTCTTAGGAGGATGGCGCATATACTGACCCCACAGACACTGACTCACATGCTTCTGATGGGGAAGGGAAGTCACCGGTGGATGTCCCTGATTTGATTGAGGCTGTCAGGCTCATTCTTCAAGTCTCTGTTGAACCTGAGCCTGCGGCTGTCTCTAAAAATCCGGACAGATTTAAAAGTAAGAAGGTGGTTAAACAAGTTTTACCTCATTCTCAACACCTGGCTGACATTCGTCAGGAATTCTGGGACAGTCCGGGAACAAAATTCACACCGCATAGGAGACTGTTGGCTCGCTATACTCTCTCTGCGGAGCTATGTAAGAATTGGGAAACTCCTCCGCCTGTAGATTCTCATGTTGCATGCATGGTCGTTTCCTCTGCTCTGCCAGTGACTACTGTCACATCTCTGAAGGAACCGACGGATAGACGTGTGGAGGGTTGTTTGAAAGCGATTTATACCCTAACGGGGGCTGTGCATAGACCAACCATTGCAGCGACATGGGCTGCTGAAGCTGTTGAAGCATGGGATCAGGAGCTGGAGGCGGAGCTACCTTCCAATGCTTCTGATCATGCCAGACAATGTCTCTCATATATTGCCACAGCTTCTCTTTACCTTAAGGAGGTGGCTTCCGATGCCGGGGTGCTGGCGGCCAAGGCTGCTACTACGTCCATCTTGGCTCGACGTATCATTTGGTTGAGATCCTGGTCGGTGGATATGGATTCTAAGAAATCCTGGAGGTGCTTCCTTTTAAGGGACACATTCTTTTTGGAGAAGACCTCAATAAGATTGTGGCTGACCTGGCTTCTGCTAAAACAGCTTGCCTACCAAGTACGGCACCTTCTGAGCCGAAGGTTGAAAGTACTTTCTCTCTGCCCTTTCATCCTCCAGCAAAAGCAAAAGGTCAGGCATAACCGAAACAAGCTCGTACTTCCAAACCTGCCAAGCCCAGACAGCGTCAGTCTGCTTCCAAAACTGACAAGCCTGCCGCATGACGGGATGGGCCTCCCCCTGGGGGATCCCAGGGTGGGGGGCCGGCTTCTAGGTTTTGTCCGGGAATGGTTGAAGACCACTTCCGATGCCTGAGTAAGGGAAGTCGTCACTCGAGGTTATGCCGTATCCTTCAAGAAACGTCCCCATAATTGATTTTGCCTGACAGATGTCCCTTTGGACCCGGTGAAGGCAAACACTCTTTATTCGGTGGTATAATCCCTCCTGACCACAGGAGTGGCAGTACAGGTGCCTCTGGCACAGAGAGGCAAGGGGTTCCATTCACTGCTGTCTCTAGTCCCGAAACCGAATGGGTCCTCGCGGCCCATTCTCAATCTCAAGTCCTTGAACAAGTATGTGAGGGTCTTCAAGTTTCGTATGGAAACTCTACGCTCTATTGTTCTGGCCTTGGAGCCTGGGGACTATATGGTCTCTCTGGACATACAGGATGCCTACCTGCATATTCCTATTGCAATGTCACATCAGCAGTACCTGAGGTTTGCGGTGGGCAACCTTCATTACCAATTTTGGGCGTTACCTTTTGGTTTGACAATGGCTCCGCAAGTTTTCACCAAAGTAATGGCAGTACTAATGGCTGTACTCCGCCCTCAAGGGGTCAGGATCCTGCCGTACCTGGACAATTTGTTGATCCTGGCAAATTCCCCAGAAATTCTCCTGCGTCATCTAGATCTGACTGTCCAGTTCATGAAAGCCCCCGGTTGGCTAGTCAACTGGAAGAAATCTTCCCTGGTACCTGCTCGGAGCATGGTACACCTGGGGGCGTTACTGGACACACACAACCAGCGGTTGTTCTTGTCTCAGGAGAAAGTCCTGAAACTTCAGTACAGGATTCGATGCTTCCTCTCTCATCCCCAAGTGTCGATACATTCGGCAATGCAAGTGCTAGGTCTCATGGTGTCGGCTTTTGACATGGTGGAGTATGCTCAATTCCATTCTCGCCCTCTGCAGAAGTTAATTCTTGCCAAGTGGGACTTCCTACCTCACCGGATCAGATCTCAAATGATCTCCTTGTCTCCGGAGGTCCGCCTGTCTCTGAACTGGTGGCCTCAGGACCATCGATTGAGCAGGGGTCGTCCCTTCTGGATATCCAAATGGGTCCTGCTGACGACGGATGCCAGTCTGAGAGGTTGGGGCGCGGTGTTGGAACAACACTCCCTTCAGGGTCGGTGGACCGAAGAGGAGTCTCTACTCCCGATAAACATTCTGGAACTGCGGGCGGTGTTCAATACACCGACCCTAGCCCAGCATTTGATACAGAACAGACCTGTTCAAGTACAATCAGACAACGCCACCACGGTGGCGTACATCAATCAGCAAGGTGGCACTCGAAGCCGCATGGTAATGAGGGAAGTATCACGTCTTCTTCAGTGGGCAGAATGCCATCTGCTGGCCATATCCGCAGTGTTCATTTCGGGAGTCCTAAACTGGGAAGCGGACGTTCTCAGTCATCAGGACGTATATGCCGGGGAGTGGAGCCTCCATCCGGAGGACTTTCAACTTCTCGTGGACAAGTGGGGCCTTCCAGATGTGGACCTGATGGCGTCTCGACACAATCACAAGGTTCCGGTCTTCAGAGCAAGGACAAGGGATCCTCAAGCAGCGTTCGTGGACGCTCTGGAAATTCCATGGCACTTTAGGCTGACGTACGTGTTCCCTCCGGTGTCACTCCTGCCCAGAGTAATACGGAAGTTTAAGCAAGAAGGAGGAAACCTACTTCTGATCGCTCCAGCGTGGCCCAGATGGCACTGGTTCTCTGATCTACAGGGCCTCTCACTAGATCGTCCCATTCTACTTCCACAACGACCAGACCTCCTCGTTCAGGGCCCTTGTGTTTACCAGGACTTGGCCCATCTGGCTTTGACGGCATGGCTCTTGAAGCTTCCGTCTTGAGGGCCAAGGGTTTTTCTGAGGCGGTCATTCAAACTAAGCCGGCTTCTGCTCAGATTTACCATAGGGTCTGGAATTCTTACTTTACTTGGTGCGCGTCTCATAATCACAACGTTTTCAAGTTTAGTATGGCCAAACTGTTGGCCTTCCTACAACAGGGCCTGGACTTAGGCCTTCGTCTGGCCTCCCTCAAGGTTCACATTTCTGCCTTGTCGGTTTGGTTTCAAAGAAAGATTGCTGACCTACCTGATGTTCATACCTTCACTCAGGGCGTGTTGCGGATTCAGCCTCCTTATGTACCGCCTGTGGCCCCTTGGGATCTGTCGGTGGTTCTGGGGGCCTTGCAAGAGTCTCCGTTTGAACCTCTTGTGTCTGCAGACCTTATTTGGCTTTCCCTTAAGTTGCTATTCTTGCTGGCTATTGCTTCAGCTAGAAGGGTCTCAGATTTGGGTGCCTTATCCTGTAAGTCTCCCCATTTGATTTTTCACCATGACCGGGCGGTTCTTGGAACACGGCCAGGTTATTTACCTAAGGTGGTGTCTTCCTTCCACCTTAACCAGGAGATTGTGGTTCCGGCCTTTAATTCTCCTGAGTTGTCATCTAAAGAGCGGTCTTTGAATGTGGTACGGGCTCTCCGTATCTATGTGAAGAGAACATCCTCTGTTAGGAAATCTGATTCTCTTTTTGTACTGTTTGGTTTTCAGAAACGAGGCTGGCCTGCTTCTAAGCAGACATTGGCCAGATGGATTAGAATGGTGATTGCACGTGCTTATGTACAGGCTGGTCGTCCAGTTCCTGCTACCATCAAAGCCCATTCTACTCGGTCGGTTGGACTTTCTTGGGTGGCCCACACGTGGTGCGACCCTTGAACAATTGTGCAAGGCGGCTACGTGGTCCTCAGGATGTTTCCTTTGGACGCCGGGTTCTTGTGCCCGCTACAGTGCATCCCCTCCCATAAGGAACTGCTTTAGGACATCCCCGATGTTAATCCTTGCGGAGCCCAGTGTACCCCGCAGCAGAAAATGAGATTTATGGTAAGAACTTACCGTTGTTAAATCTCTTTCTGTGAGGTACACTGGGGTCCACAGGGGGCCCACCCTGACGCACTTAGCTTCTTTGAGTTGGTGTGGCTCTCTTGTGGTGAGTGTGTGGTGTAATTGGCTACTAGCGATTGCCGTCTCTGGTACCTGCTACTGCATTGGGCTGGTTAACGAAACCGAGCTCCTGTGCACGGAGGCGGGGTTTTAGAGGAGGCGGCGCTATGCATCTTAGGAAGAAGGTCAAAGCTTTCAGCCTGTTGGTGGCTCGGATCAAGGGGGTCATTCCGAGTTGCTCGCTCGCTAGCAGTTTTTAGCAGCTGTGCAAACGCTAAGCCGCCGCCCTCTGGGAGTGTATTTTAGCTTAGCAGAAGTGTGAACGAAAGGATCACAGAGCGGCTACCAAAAAATTTTGTGTAGTGTCAGAGTAGCTCCAGACCTACTCAGCGCTTGCGATCACTTCAGACTATTTAGTTCCTGTTTTGACGTCACGAACACGCTCTGCATTCTCTCAGCCACGCCTGCGTTTTTCCTGGCACACCTGCATTTTTCCAAACACTCCCTAAATACGGTCAGTTGACACCCAGAAACGCCCACTTCATGTCAATCACTCTGCGGCCAGCAGTGCGACTGAAAAGCTTCGCTAGACCTTGTATGAAACTACATTGGTCATTTAATAGTACGTCGCGCATGCGCAGAAGTGCTAATTTTTTGCCTGATCGCTGCGCAGCGACCGAAATCTGCTAGCGATCAACTCGGAATGACCCCCCAAGATCCTACTCTACACCCCGATGTCAATCCTTGTGGAGCCCAGTGTACCTTGCAGAAAGAGATTTAACAACGGTGAGTTCTTACCATAAATCTTGTTTTATATATATTTAGGAGAGAGATGAGGGTGATGTAAGAGAGTGCAGGGAGAGGCTGTGTGTGTGTGTATATATTAGTGATGAGCGGGTTCGGTTTCTCGGAAACCGAACCCCCCCGAACTTCACGCTTTTTACACGGGTCCGAGGCAGACTCGGATCTTCCCGCCTTGCTCGGCTAACCCGAGCGCGCCTGAACGTCATCATCCCGCTGTTGGATTCTCGCGAGGCTCGTATTCTATCGCGAGACTCGGATTCTATATAAGGAGCCGCGCGTCGCCGCCATTTTCACACGTGCATTGAGATTGATAGGGAGAGGACGTGGCTGGCGTCCTCTCCGTTTAGAATAGAAATAGATAGTGAGACACTTGATTTACTGGAGCTTAGGAGTACTCAGAGAGTGCAGAGTTTACTAGTGACTGACCAGTGACCACCAGTGCAGTTTTATTATTATTTCATATAATCCGTTCTCTGCCTGAAAAAAAAACGATACACAGTGACACAGTAACAGTATACCATATCTGTGCTCAGCCTCAGTGTGCTGCATCATCTATGTATATCTGACTGTGCTGAGTGCTCACTGCTCACACAGCTTAATTGTGGGGGAGACTGGGGAGCAGTTATAGCAGGAGTACATATATTTAACAGTGCACACTTTTGCTGCCAGAGTGCCACTGCCAGTGTGACTGACCAGTGACCAGTGACCACCAGTATATTGTGATTGTCTATACAATATAACAACAAAATAGGCTGCGCTTAGAGATGAATTGTTATAACAACTGATAAAATTTATTATACTTAAAATCTGTCCATTAGGACAATTAAAAATGCATGTACATTGCTGAAATGACCTCTGATCAATTTACCACAACCTACCATCTCAGCTTGGACCACCGCGGACCCTACACATTGCTCCATTGGAACCATATCCATTACCAAAGGACTGGACTTTGTTCATCCACACGCAAAACTGGTGAGGACTTTCCATTAATCTTGCATCTCTTTGGAACTGCCAATCCTCCAGCGTTGGGACATACTTTCCAGCCCAGGGACTATGCTATAGCCCCAGGATTTATTTGGTTTCAAATAATAGGGTCTCACGGTTAATTTGGAACAGGCTCAATTGTTGTTTAAAGTATGATCAGAGGTCATTTCAGCAATGTACATGCATTTTTAATTGTCCTAATGGACAGATTTTAAGTATAATAAATTTTATCAGTTGTTATAACAATTCATCTCTAAGCGCAGCCTATTTTGTTGTTATATTGTATTGTCATTCTATATAGGTGTAACTGACCTATCCAGGCAGCTGCTATATACACGGTTAATTGGAAACACACCCCTAGCGCCCTTTCCAACTTTGGTTGGCTTGTTCCCCTTTTTATTGTGATTGTCTGCCTGAAAAAGTTAAACACTCGTCGTGTGGTGTTTTTATTCTATAAACGCATTCTGCTGACAGTGTCCAGCAGGTCCGTCATTATATAATATATACCTGTCCTGCAGTAGTGATATATATATATTTTTTATATCATTATCATCCAGTCTATACTAGCAGCAGACGCAGTACGGTAGTCCACGGCTGTAGCTACCTCTGTGTCGGCAGTCGCTCGTCCATAATTGTATACCTACCTGTGGTGGGTTTTTTTTTTTCTATCTTCTTCATACTAGTAGTTAACTTTAGGAGTCTGCAGTGCTGACAGTGTCCAGCAGGTCCGTCATTATATAATATATACCTGTCCGGCTGCAGTAGTGATATATATATATTTTTTATATCATTATCATCCAGTCTATATTAGCAGCAGACGCAGTACGGTAGTCCACGGCTGTAGCTACCTCTGTGTCGGCAGTCGCTCGTCCATCCATAATTGTATACCACCTACCTGTTGTGTGTTTTTTTTCTATCTTCTTGATACTAGTAGCTTACTTTAGGAGTCTGCAGTGCTGACAGTGTCCAGCAGGTCCGTCATTATATAATATATACCTGTCCGGCTGCAGTAGTGATATATATATATATTTTTTATATCATTATCATCCAGTCTATATTAGCAGCAGACGCAGTACGGTAGTCCACGGCTGTAGCTACCTCTGTGTCGGCAGTCGCTCGTCCATCCATAATTGTATACCACCTACCTGTTGTGTTTTTTTTTTTCTATCTTCTTGATACTAGTAGCTTACTTTAGGAGTCTGCAGTGCTGACAGTGTCCAGCAGGTCCGTCATTATATAATATATACCTGTCCGGCTGCAGTAGTGATATATATATATTTTTTATATCATTATCATCCAGTCTATATTAGCAGCAGACGCAGTACGGTAGTCCACGGCTGTAGCTACCTCTGTGTCGGCAGTCGCTCGTCCATCCATAAGTATACTAGTATCCATCCATCTCCATTGTTTACCTGAGGTGCCTTTTAGTTGTGCCTATTAAAATATGGAGAACAAAAATGTTGAGGTTCCAAAAATAGGGAAAGATCAAGATCGACTTCCACCTCGTGCTGAAGCTGCTGCCACTAGTCATGGCCGAGACGATGAAATGCCATCAAAGTCGTCTGCCAAGGCCGATGCCCAATGTCATAGTACAGAGCATGTAAAATCCAAAACACCAAATATCAGTAAAAAAAGGACTCAAAAATCTAAAATAAAATTGTCGGAGGAGAAGCGTAAACTTGCCAATATGCCATTTACCACACGAAGTGGCAAGGAACGGCTGAGGCCCTGGCCTATGTTCATGGCTAGTGGTTCAGCTTCACATGAGGATGGAAGCACTCAGCCTCTCGCTAGAAAAATGAAAAGACTCAAGCTGGCGAAATCACAAATCCACAAGGAGAGTCCAATTGTGTCGTTTGCGATGCCTGACCTTCCCAACACTGGACGTGAAGAGCATGCGCCTTCCACCATTTGCACGCCCCCTGCAAGTGCTGGAAGGAGCACCCGCAGTCCAGTTCCTGATAGTCAGATTGAAGATGTCAGTGTTGAAGTACACCAGGATGAGGAGGATATGGGTGTTGCTGGCGCTGGGGAGGAAATTGACCAGGAGGATTCTGATGGTGAGGTGGTTTGTTTAAGTCAGGCACCCGGGGAGACACCTGTTGTCCGTGGGAGGAATAGGGCCATTGACATGCCTGGTGAAAATACCAAAAAAATCAGCTCTTCGGTGTGGAAGTATTTCAACAGAAATGCGGACAACATTTGTCAAGCCATGTGTTGCCTTTGTCAAGCTGTAATAAGTAGGGGTAAGGACGTTAACCACCTCGGAACATCCTCCCTTATACGTCACCTGCAGCGCATTCATCATAAGTCAGTGACAAGTTCAAAAACTTTGGGCGACAGCGGAAGCAGCCCACTGACCAGTAAATCCCTTCCTCTTGTAACCAAGCTCGCGCAAACCACACCACCAACTCCCTCAGTGTCAATTTCCTCCTTCCCCAGGAATGCCAATAGTCCTGCAGGCCATGTCACTGGCAATTCTGACGAGTCCTCTCCTGCCTGGGATTCCTCCGATGCATCCTTCCGTGTAACGCCTACTGCTGCTGGCGCTGCTGTTGTTGCTGCTGGGAGTCGATGGTCATCCCAGAGGGGAAGTCGTACTCGTAAGACCACTTTTACTACTTCCACCAAGCAATTGACTGTCCAACAGTCCTTTGCGAGGAAGATGAAATATCACAGCAGTCATCCTGCTGCAAAGCGGATAACTGAGGCCTTGGCATCCTGGGCGGTGAGAAACGTGGTTCCGGTATCCATCATTACTGCAGAGCCAACTAGAGACTTGTTGGAGGTACTGTGTCCCCGGTACCAAATACCATCTAGGTTCCATTTCTCTAGGCAGGCGATATCGAAAATGTACACAGACCTCAGAAAAAGACTCACCAGTGTCCTAAAAAATGCAGTTGTACCCAATGTCCACTTAACCACGGACATGTGGACAAGTGGAGCAGGGCAGGGTCAGGACTATATGACTGTGACAGCCCACTGGGTAGATCTATGGACTCCCGCCGCAAGAACAGCAGTGGCGGCACCAGTAGCAGCATCTCGCAAACGCCAACTCTTTCCTAGGCAGGCTACGCTTTGTATCACCGCTTTCCAGAATACGCACACAGCTAAAAACCTCTTACGGCAACTGAGGAAGATCATCGCAGAATGGCTTACCCCAATTGGACTCTCCTGTGGATTTGTGGCATCGGACAACGCCAGCAATATTGTGTGTGCATTAAATATGGGCAAATTCCAGCACGTCCCATGTTTTGCACATACCTTGAATTTGGTGGTGCAGAATTATTTAAAAAACGAGAGGGGCGTGCAAGAGATGCTGTCGGTGGCCAGAAGAATTGCGGGACACTTTCGGCGTACAGGCACCACGTACAGAAGACTGGAGCACCACCAAAAACGCCTGAACCTGCCCTGCCATCATCTGAAGCAAGAAGTGGTAACGAGGTGGAATTCAACCCTCTATATGCTTCAGAGGTTGGAGGAGCAGCAAAAGGCCATTCAAGCCTATACAACTGAGCACAATATAGGAGGTGGAATGCACCTGTCTCAAGCGCAGTGGAGAATGATTTCAACGTTGTGCAAGGTTCTGCAACCTTTTGAACTTGCCACACGTGAAGTCAGTTCAGACACTGCCAGCCTGAGTCCGGTCATTCCCCTCATCAGGCTTTTGCAGAAGAAGCTGGAGACATTGAAGGAGGAGCTAACACAGAGCGATTCCGCTAGGCATGTGGGACTTGTGGATGGAGCCCTTAATTCGCTTAACAAGGATTCACGGGTGGTCAATCTGTTGAAATCAGAGCACTACATTTTGTCCACCGTGCTCGATCCTAGATTTAAAACCTACCTTGGATCTCTCTTTCCGGCAGACACAAGTCTGCTGGGGTTCAAAGAACTGCTGGTGACAAAATTGTCAAGTCAAGCGGAACGCGACCTGTCAACATCTCCTCCTTCACATTCTCCCGCAACTGGGGGTGCGAGGAAAAGGCTCCGAATTCCGAGCCCACCCGCTGGCGGTGATGCAGGGCAGTCTGGAGCGACTGCTGATGCTGACATCTGGTCCGGACTGAAGGACCTGACAACGATTACGGACATGTCGTCTACTGTCACTGCATATGATTCTCTCCCCATTGAAAGAAATGGTGGAGGATTATATGAGTGACCGCATCCAAGTAGGCACGTCAGACAGTCCGTACTTATACTGGCAGGAAAAAGAGGCAATTTGGAGGCCCTTGCACAAACTGGCTTTATTCTACCTAAGTTGCCCTCCCACAAGTGTGTACTCCGAAAGAGTGTTTAGTGCCGCCGCTCACCTTGTCAGCAATCGGCGTACGAGGTTACATCCAGAAAATGTGGAGAAGATGATGTTCATTAAAATGAATTATAATCAATTCCTCCGTGGAGACATTCACCAGCAGCAATTGCCTCCACAAAGTACACACGGAGCTGAGATGGTGGATTCCAGTGGGGACGAATTGATAATCTGTGAGGAGGGGGATGTACACGGTGATATATCGGAGGATGATGATGAGGTGGACATCTTGCCTCTGTAGAGCCAGTTTATGCAAGGAGAGATTAATTGCTTCTTTTTTGGTGGGGGTCCAAACCAACCCGTCATTTCAGTCACAGTCGTGTGGCAGACCCTGTCACTGAAATGATGGGTTGGTTAAAGTGTGCATGTCCTGTTTATACAACATAAGGGTGGGTGGGAGGGCCCAAGGACAATTCCATCTTGCACCTCTTTTTTCTTTCATTTTTCTTTGCGTCATGTGCTGTTTGGGGAGTAGTTTTTGGAAGGGCCATCCTGCGTGACACTGCAGTGCCACTCCTAGATGGGCCAGGTGTTTGTGTCGGCCACTTGGGTCGCTTATCTTAGTCACACAGCTACCTCATTGCGCCTCTTTTTTTCTTTGCGTCATGTGCTGTTTGGGGGGTGTTTTTTGGAAGGGCCATCCTGCGTGACACTGCAGTGCCACTCCTAGATGGGCCAGGTGTTTGTGTCGGCCACTTGGGTCGCTTATCTTAGTCACACAGCTACCTCATTGCGCCTCTTTTTTTCTTTGCGTCATGTGCTGTTTGGGGGGTGTTTTTTGGAAGGGCCATCCTGCGTGACACTGCAGTGCCACTCCTAGATGGGCCAGGTGTTTGTGTCGGCCACTAGGGTCGCTTATCTTAGTCACACAGCTACCTCATTGCGCCTCTTTTTTTTCTTCTTTGCGTCATGTGCTGTTTGGGGAGTAGTTTTTTGAAGGGCCATCCTGCGTGACACTGCAGTGCCACTCCTAGATGGGCCAGGTGTTTGTGTCGGCCACTGAAAATGAGTGGAAATTATGGTTATTGAGGTTAATAATACTTTGGGATCAAAATGACCCCCAAATTCTATGATTTAAGCTGTTTTTTAGGGTTTTTTGAAAAAAACACCCGAATCCAAAACACACCCGAATCCGACAAAAAAAACCTCACCGAATTTTTTTTGTCGGATTCGGGTGTGTTTTGGATTCGGGTGTTTTTTGCAAAAAACCCTAAAAAACAGCTTAAATCATAGAATTTGGGGGTCATTTTGATCCCATAGTATTATTAACCTCAATAACCATAATTTCCACTCATTTTCAGTCTATTCTGAACACCTCACACCTCACAATATTATTTTTAGTCCTAAAATTTGCACCAAGGTCACTGGATGGCTAAGCTAAGCGACACAAGTGGCCGACACAAACACCTGGCCCATCTAGGAGTGGCACTGCAGTGTCAGGCAGGATGGCACTTAAAAAAAATAGTCCCCAAACAGCACATGATGCAAAGAAAAAAAAAGAGGCGCACCAAGGTCGCTGTGTGACTAAGCTAAGCGACACAAGTGGCCGACACAAACACCTGGCCCATCTAGGAGTGGCACTGCAGTGTCACGCAGGATGGCCCTTCAAAAAAATACTCCCCAAACAGCACATGACGCAAAGAAAAAAAGAGGCGCAATGAGGTAGCTGTGTGACGACTAAGCTAAGCGACCCTAGTGGCCGACACAAACACCTGGCCCATCTAGGAGTGGCACTGCAGTGTCACGCAGGATGGCCCTTCCAAAAAATACTCCCCAAACAGCACATGACGTAAAGAAAAAAAGAGGCGCAATGAGGTAGCTGTGTGACGACTAAGCTAAGCGACCCAAGTGGCCGACACAAACACCTGGCCCATCTAGGAGTGGCACTGCAGTGTCACGCTGGATGGCCCTTCAAAAAAATACTCCCCAAACAGCACATGACGCAAAGAAAAAAAGAGGCGCAATGAGGTAGCTGTGTGACGACTAAGCTAAGCGACCCTAGTGGCCGACACAAACACCTGGCCCATCTAGGAGTGGCACTGCAGTGTCACGCAGGATGGCCCTTCCAAAAAATACTCCCCAAACAGCACATGACGTAAAGAAAAAAAGAGGCGCAATGAGGTAGCTGTGTGACGACTAAGCTAAGCGACCCTAGTGGCCGACACAAACACCTGGCCCATCTAGGAGTGGCACTGCAGTGTCAGACAGGATGGCACTTAAAAAAATAGTCCCCAAACAGCACATGATGCAAAGAAAAAAAGAGCTGCACCAAAGTCGTTGTGTGACTAAGCTAAGCGACCCAAGTGGCCGACACAAACACCTGGCCCATCTAGGAGTGGCACTGCAGTGTCACGCAGGATGGCCCTTCCAAAAAATACTCGCCAAACAGCACATGACGCAAAGAAAAAAAGAGGCGCAATGAGGTAGCTGTGTGACGACTAAGCTAAGCGACCCTAGTGGCCGACACAAACACCTGGCCCATCTAGGAGTGGCACTGCAGTGTCACGCAGGATGGCCCTTCCAAAAAATACTCCCCAAACAGCACATGATGCAAAGAAAAAAAGAGGCGCAATGAGGTAGCTGTGTGACGACTAAGCTAAGCGACCCTAGTGGCCGACACAAACACCTGGCCCATCTAGGAGTGGCACTGCAGTGTCACGCAGGATGGCCCTTCCAAAAAATACTCCCCAAACAGCACATGACGCAAAGAAAAAAAGAGGCGCAATGAGGTAGCTGTGTGACGACTAAGCTAAGCGACCCTAGTGGCCGACACAATCACCTGGCCCATCTAGGAGTGGCACTGCAGTGTCACGCAGGATGGCCCTTCCAAAAAATACTCCCCAAACAGCACATGACGCAAAGAAAAATGAAAGAAAAAAGAGGTGCAAGATGGAATTGTCCTTGGGCCCTCCCACCCACCCTTATGTTGTATAAACAGGACATGCACACTTTAACGAACCCATCATTTCAGCGACAGGGTCTGCCACACGACTGTGACTGAAATGACTGGTTGGTTTGGGCCCCCACCAAAAAAGAAGCAATCAATCTCTCCTTGCACAAACTGGCTCTACAGAGGCAAGATGTCCACCTCATCATCATCGTCCGATTCATCACCCCTTTCACTGTGTACATCCCCCTCCTCACAGATTATTAATTCGTCCCCACTGGAATCCACCATCTCAGGTCCCCATGTACTTTCTGGAGGCAATTGCTGCTGGTGAATGTCTCCATGGAGGAATTGATTATAATTCATTTTAATGAACATCATCTTCTCAACATTTTCTGGAAGTAACCTCGTACGCCGATTGCTGACAAGGTGAGCGGCGGCACTAAACACTCTTTCGGAGTACACACTGGAGGGAGGGCAACTTAGGTAGAATAAAGCCAGTTTGTGCAAGGGCCTCCAAATTGCCTCTTTTTCCTGCCAGTATACGTACGGACTGTCTGACGTGCCTACTTGGATGCGGTCACTCATATAATCCTTCACCATTCTTTCAATGGTGAGAGAATCATATGCAGTGACAGTAGACGACATGTCAGTAATCGTTGGCAGGTCCTTCAGTCCGGACCAGATGTCAGCATCAGCAGTCGCTCCAGACTGCCCTGCATCACCGCCAGCGGGTGGGCTCGGAATTCGTAGCCTTTTCCTCGCACCCCCAGTTGCGGGAGAATGTGAAGGAGGAGATGTTGACGGGTCGCGTTCCGCTTGACTTGACAATTTTCTCACCAGCAGTTCTTTGAACCTCTGCAGACTTGTGTCTGCCGGAAAGAGAGATCCAACGTAGGTTTTAAATCTAGGATCGAGCACGGTGGCCAAAATGTAGTGCTCTGATTTCAACAGATTGACCACCCGTGAATCCTGGTTAAGCAAATGAAGGGCTCCATCCACAAGTCCCACATGCCTAGCGGAATCGCTCTGTTTTAGCTCCTCCTTCAATGCCTCCAGCTTCTTCTGCAAAAGCCTGATGAGGGGAATGACCGGACTCAGGCTGGCAGTGTCTGAACTGACTTCACGTGTGGCAAGTTCAAAAAGTTGCAGAACCTTGCACAACGTTGAAATCATTCTCCACTGTGCTTGAGACAGGTGCATTCCACCTCCTTTGCCTATATCGTGGCCAGATGTATATGCTTGAATGGCCTTTTGCTGCTCCTCCATCCTCTGAAGCATATAGAGGGTTGAATTCCACCTCGTTACCACCTCTTGCTTCAGATGATGGCAGGGCAGGTTCAGGTGTTTTTGGTGGTGCTCCAGTCTTCTGTACGCGGTGCCTGTACGCCGAAAGTGGCCCGCAATTCTTCTGGCCACCGACAGCATCTCTTGCACGCCCCTGTCGTTTTTTAAATAATTCTGCACCACCAAATTCAAGGTATGTGCAAAACATGGGACGTGCTGGAATTTGCCCAGATGTAATGCACGCACAATATTGCTGGCGTTGTCCGATGCCACAAATCCCCAGGAGAGTCCAATTGGGGTAAGCCATTCTGCGATGATCTTCCTCAGTTGCCGTAAGAGGTTTTCAGCTGTGTGCGTATTCTGGAAAGCGGTGATACAAAGCGTAGCCTGCCTAGGAACGAGTTGGCGTTTGCGAGATGCTGCTACTGGTGCCGCCGCTGCTGTTCTTGCAGCGGGAGGCAATACATCTACCCAGTGGGCTGTCACAGTCATGTAGTCCTGAGTCTGCCCTGCTCCACTTGTCCACATGTCCGTGGTTAAGTGGACATTGGGTACAACTGCATTTTTTAGGACACTGGTGAGTCTTTTTCTGACGTCCGTGTACATTCTCGGTATCGCCTGCCTAGAGAAGTGGAACCTAGATGGTATTTGGTAATGGGGGCACACTACCTCAAGCAATTGTCTAGTTCCCTGTGAACTAACGGCGGATACTGGACGCACGTCTAATACCAACATAGTTGTCAAGGCCTCAGTTATCCGCTTTGCAACAGGATGACTGCTGTGATATTTCATCTTCCTCGCAAAGGACTGATGGACAGTCAATTGCTTACTGGAAGTAGTACAAGTGGTCTTCCGACTTCCCCTCTGGGATGACGATCGACTCCCAGCAGCAACAACAGCAGCGCCAGCAGCAGTAGGCGTTACACTCAAGGATGCATCGGAGGAATCCCAGGCAGGAGAGGACTCGTCAGACTTGCCAGTGACATGGCCTGCAGGACTATTGGCTTTCCTGGGTAAGGAGGAAATTGACACTGAGGGAGTTGGTGGTGTGGTTTGCGCGAGCTTGGTTACAAGAGGAAGGGATTTACTGGTCAGTGGACTGCTTCCGCTGTCGCCCAAAGTTTTTGAACTTGTCACTGACTTATTATGAATGCGCTGCAGGTGACGTATAAGGGAGGATGTTCTGAGGTAGTTAACGTCCTTACCCCTACTTATTACAGCTTGACAAAGGCAACACACGGCTTGACACCAGTTGTCCGCATTTCTGTTGAAATAATTCCACACTGAAGAGCTGATTTTTTTTGTATTTTGACCAGGCATGTCAATGGCCATATTCCTCCCACGGACAACAGGTGTCTCCCCGGGTGCCTGACTTAAACAAACCACCTCACCATCAGAATCCTCCTTGTCAATTTCCTCCCCAGCGCCAGCAACACCCATATCCTCATCCTGGTGTACTTCAACACTGACATCTTCAATCTGACTATCAGGAACTGGACTGCGGGTGCTCCTTCCAGCACTTGCAGGGGACGTGCAAATGGTGGAAGGCGCAAGCTCTTCCCGTCCAGTGTTGGGAAGGTCAGGCATCGCAACCGACACAATTGGACTCTCCTTTGGGATTTGTGATTTAGAAGAACGCACAGTTCTTTGCTGTGCTTTTGCCGCAAGTCTTTTCTTTTTTCTAGCGAGAGGATGAGTGCTTCCATCCTCATGTGAAGCTGAACCACTAGCCATGAACATAGGCCAGGGCCTCAGCCGTTCCTTGCCACTCCGTGTCGTAAATGGCATATTGGCAAGTTTACGCTTCTCCTCAGACGCTTTTAATTTTGATTTTTGGGTCATTTTTTTACTGATCTTTTGTGTTTTGGATTTTACATGCTCTGTACTATGACATTGGGCATCGGCCTTGGCAGACGACGTTGATGGCATTTCATCGTCTCGGCCATGACTAGTGGCAGCAGCTTCAGCACGAGGTGGAAGTGGATCTTGATCTTTCCCTATTTTTTTAACCTCCACATTTTAGTTCTCCATATTTTAATGCGCACAACTAAAAGCCACCACAGGTATACAATGTAGATGGATGGATAGTATAGTATTATATTACTTATGGAGGACGAGTGCACTGACGACACAGAGGTAGGTACAGCCGTGGCCTACCGTACTGCTTATATATATAATATACTGTATATAACGGACCTGGTGGACACTTTCCGCAGACTGTTAAACTAGTATGAAGAAAAAAAAACCCACCACAGGTAGGTATACAATACAATGTAGATGGATGGATAGTAAGTATAGTATTATATTACTTATGGAGGACGAGTGCACTGACGACACAGAGGTAGGTACAGCCGTGGCCTACCGTACTGCTGCTTATATATATAATATACTGTATAACGGACCTGGTGGACACTGTCAGTAGACTGCTAAACTAGTATGAAGAAAAACAAAACACCACAGGTAGGTATACAATAATGTAGATGGATGGATAGTAAGTATAGTATTATATTACTTATGGACGACGAGTGCACTGACGACACAGAGGTAGGTACAGCCGTGGCCTACTGTACTGCTTATATATATAATATACTGTATATAACGGACCTGGTGGACACTGTCAGCAGACTGCTAAACTAGTATGAAGAAAAAAAAACCCACCACAGGTAGGTATACAATACAATGTAGATGGATGGATAGTAAGTATAGTATTATATTACTTATGGAGGACGAGTGCACTGATGACACAGAGGTAGGTACAGCCGTGGCCTACCGTACTGCTGCTTATATATATAATATACTGTATAACGGACCTGGTGGACACTGTCAGCAGACTGCTAAACTAGTATGAAGGGAAAAAAAACACCACAGGTAGGTATACAATAATGTAGATGGATGGATAGTAAGTATAGTATTATATTACTTATGGACGACGAGTGCACTGACGACACAGAGGTAGGTACAGCCATGGCCTACCGTACTGCTTATATATATAATATACTGTATATAACGGACCTGGTGGACACTGTCTGCAGACTGCTAAACTAGTATGAAGAAAAAAAACCCCACCACAGGTAGGTATACAATACAATGTAGATGGATGGATAGTAAGTATAGTATTATATTACTTATGGACGACGAGTGCACTGACGACACAGAGGTAGGTACAGCCGTGGCCTACTGTACTGCTTATATATATAATATACTGTATATAACGGACCTGGTGGACACTGTCAGCAGACTGCTAAACTAGTATGAAGAAAAAAAAACCCACCACAGGTAGGTATACAATACAATGTAGATGGATGGATAGTAAGTATAGTATTATATTACTTATGGACGACGAGTGCACTGACGACACAGAGGTAGGTACAGCCGTGGCCTACCGTACTGCTTATATATAATACTGTATATAACGGACCTGGTGGACACTGTCAGCAGACTGCTAAACTAGTATGAAGAAAAAAAAACCCACCACAGGTAGGTATACAATACAATGTAGATGGATGGATAGTAAGTATAGTATTATATTACTTATGGACGACAAGTGCACTGACGACACAGAGGTAGGTACAGCCGTGGCCTACCGTACTGCTTATATATATAATATACTGTATATAACGGACCTGGTGGACACTGTCAACAGACTGCTAAACTAGTATGAAGAAAAAAAAAACCACCACAGGTAGGTATACAATACAATGTAGATGGATGGATAGTAAGTATAGTATTATATTACTTATGGACGACGAGTGCACTGACGACACAGAGGTAGGTACAGCCGTGGCCTACCGTACTGCTTATATATATCATATACTGTATATAACGGACCTGGTGGACACTGTCAGCAGACTGTTAAACTAGTATGAAGAAAAAAAAAAACCACCACAGGTAGGTATACAATACAATGTAGATGGATGGATAGTAAGTATAGTATTATATTACTTATGTACGACGAGTGCACTGACGACACAGAGGTAGGTACAGCCGTGGCCTACCGTACTGCTTATATATATATAATATACTGTATATAACGGACCTGGTGGACACTGTCAGCAGACTGCTAAACTAGTATGAAGAAAAAAAAAACACCACAGGTAGGTATACAATACAATGTAGATGGATGGATAGTAAGTATAGTATTATATTAATTATGGACGACGAGTGCACTGACGACACAGAGGTAGGTACAGCCGTGGCCTACCGTACTGCTGCTTATATATATAATATACTGTATTTCTCTATCGTCCTAAGTGGATGCTGGGGTTCCTGAAAGGACCATGGGGAATAGCGGCTCCGCAGGAGACAGGGCACAAAAGTAAAGCTTTTACAGGTCAGGTGGTGTGTACTGGCTCCTCCCCCTATGACCCTCCTCCAGACTCCAGTTAGATTTTTGTGCCCGGCCGAGAAGGGTGCAATTCTAGGTGGCTCTCATAAAGAGCTGCTTAGAGAGTTTAGCTTAGGTTTTTTATTTTACAGTGATTCCTGCTGGCAACAGGATCACTGCAACGAGGGACAGAGGGGAGAAGAAGTGAACTCACCTGCGTGCAGGATGGATTGGCTTCTTGGCTACTGGACATGAAGCTCCAGAGGGACGATCACAGGTACAGCCTGGATGGTCACCGGAGCCACGCCGCCGGCCCCCTCACAGATGCTGAAGCAAGAAGAGGTCCAGAATCGGCGGCTGAAGACTCCTGCAGTCTTCTTAAGGTAGCGCACAGCACTGCAGCTGTGCGCCATTTTCCTCTCAGCACACTTCACACGGCAGTCACTGAGGGTGCAGGGCGCTGGAGGGGGGCGCCCTGGGAGGCAAATGTAAACCTTTAAAAAGGCTAAAAATACCTCACATATAGCCCCAGAGGCTATATGGAGATATTTACCCCTGCCTAAATGTACTAAATAGCGGGAGACGAGCCCGCCGGAAAAGGGGCGGGGCCTATCTCCTCAGCACACGGCGCCATTTTCTGTCACAGCTCCGCTGGTCAGGAAGGCTCCCAGGTCTCTCCCCTGCACTGCACTACAGAAACAGGGTATAACAGAGAGGGGGGGCAAAATAAATGGCAATATATTAATATAAAAGCAGCTATAAGGGAGCACTTAATCATAAGGCTATCCCTGTCATATATAGCGCTTTTTGGTGTGTGCTGGCAGACTCTCCCTCTGTCTCCCCAAAGGGCTAGTGGGTCCTGTCTTCGTATAGAGCATTCCCTGTGTGTCTGCTGTGTGTCGGTACGTGTGTGTCGACATGTATGAGGACGTTATTGGTGTGGAGGCGGAGCAATTGCCAAATATGAGGATGTCACCTTCTAGGGGGTCGACACCAGAATGGATGCCTTATTTGTGGAATTACGGGATAGCGTCAACTCGCTTAAGCAGTCGTTTGCCGACATGAGGCGGCCGGACACTCACGTAGTGCCTGTCCAGGCGCCTCAAACACCGTCAGGGGCTGTAAAACGCCCCTTGCCTCAGTCGGTCGACACAGACCCAGACACAGGCACTGATTCCGGTAGTGAAGGTGACGAATCAACCGTATTTTCCAAAAGGGCCACACGTTATATGATTTTGGCAATAAAGGAGATGTTACATTTAGCTGATACTACAGGTACCACTAAACAGGGTATTATGTGGGGTGTGAAAAAACTACCAGTAGTTTTTACCGAATCAGAAGAATTAAATGACGTGTGTGATGAAGCGTGGGGTGCCCCGATAAAAAACTGCTAATTTCAAAGAAGTTATTGGCTTTATACCCTTTCCCGCCAGAGGTTAGGGAGCGCTGGGAAACACCTCCTAGGGTGGACAAAGCGCTAACACGCTTATCAAAACAAGTGGCGTTACCCTCTCCTGAGACGGCCGCACTTAAAGATCCATCAGATAGGAGGATGGAAAATATCCAAAAAGGTATATACACACATGCAGGTGTTATACTACGACCAGCTATTGCGACTGCCTGGATGTGCAGTGCTGGGGTAGTTTGGTCAGAGTCCCTGATCGAAAATATTGATACCCTGGACAGGGACAATATTTTACTGTCGTTAGAACAAATAAAGGATGCATTTCTTTATATGCGTGATGCACAGAGAGATATCTGCACACTGGCATCACGGGTAAGTGCTATGTCCATTTCGGCCAGAAGAGCTTTATGGACACGACAGTGGACAGGCGATGCGTAGAGGAGTTATTTGGGGTCGGTCTATCGGATTTGGTGGCCACGGCTACGGCCGGGAAATCCACCTTTCTACCTCAAGTCACTCCCCAACAGAAAAAGGCACCGACCTTTCAACCGCAGCCTTTTCGTTCCTTTAAAAATAAGAGAGCAAAGGGCTATTCATATCTGCCACGAGGCAGAGGACGAGGGAAGAGACAGCAACAGGCAGCTCCTTCCCAGGAACAGAAGCCCTCCCCGGCTTCTACAAAAGCCTCAGCATGACGCTGGGGCTTCGCAAGCGGACTCGGGGGCGGTAGGCGGTCGTCTCAAGAATTACAGCGCGCAGTGGGCTCACTCGCAGGTAAATCCCTGGATCCTGCAGATAATATCTCAGGGGTACAGGTTGAAATTAGAGACAGAGCCACCTCGCCGTTTCCTGAAGTCTGCTTTACCAACGTCCCCCTCAGAAAGGGAGACGGTTTTGGAAGCCATTCACAAGCTGTATTCTCAGCAGGTGATAGTCAAGGTACCTCTTCTACAACAAGGGAAGGGGTATTATTCCACTCTTTTTGTGGTACCGAAGCCGGATGGCTCGGTAAGGCCTATTCTAAATCTGAAGTCCTTGAACCTGTACATAAAGAAGTTCAAGTTCAAGATGGAGTCACTCAGAGCAGTGATAAGCGAACCTGGAAGAAGGGGACTTTATGGTATCCTTGGACATCAAGGATGCGTATCTCCACGTTCCAATTACCCCTCACACCAGGGGTACCTCAGGTTCGTTGTACAAAACTGTCACTATCAGTTTCAGACGCTGCCGTTTGGTTTGTCCACGGCACCTCGGGTCTTTACAAAGGTAATGGCCGAGATAATATTTCTTCTTCGAAGAAAAGGCGTATTAATTATCCCATACTTGGACGATCTCCTCATAAGGGCAAGGTCCAGAGAACAGCTAGAGATGGGTTTAGCACTATCTCAAGAGGTGCTAAAGCAGCACGGATGGATTCTGAATATTCCAAAATCCCAATTAATGCCGACAACTCGTCTGCTGTTCCTGGGGATGATTCTGGACACAGTTCAGAAAAGGTTTTTCTTCCCGAAGAAAAAGCCAAGGAGTTATCTGACCTGGTCAGGAACCTCCTAAAACCAGGAAAGGTGTCTGTACATCAATGCACAAGAGTCCTGGGAAAAAATGGTAGCTTCTTACGAAGCAATCCCTTTCGGCAGATTCCATGCAAAGGGATCTGTTGGACAAATGGTCAGGGTCGCATCTTCAGATGCACCTGCGGATAACCCTGTCGCCGAGGACAAGGGTATCCTTTCTGTGGTGGTTGCAGGAGGCTCATCTATTGGAGGGCCGCAGATTCGGCATGCAGGATTGGATCCTGGTGACCACGGGTGCCAGCCAGAGAGGCTGGGGAGCAGTCACACAGGGAAGAAATTTCCAGGGAGTGTGGTCGAGCCTGAAAAAGTCTCTTCACATAAGCATTCTGGAACTAAGAGCAATCTACAATGCTCTAAGCCAGGCGGAACCTCTGCTTCAAGGAAGACCGGTGTTGATCCAGTCGGACAACATCACGGCAGTCGCCCATGTAAACAGACAGGGCGGCACAAGAAGCAGGAGGGCAATGGCAGAAGCTGCCAGGATCCTTCGCTGGGCGGAGAATCACGTGATAGCACTGTCAGCAGTATTCATCCCGGGCGTGGACAACTGGGAAGCAGACTTCCTCAGCAGACACGACCTTCACCCGGGAGAGTGGAGACTTCATCCAGAAGTTTTCCACATGCTATTAAACCGTTGGGTAAAACCAATGGTGGACATGATGGCGTCTCGCCTCAACAAAACACTGGACAGGTATTGCGCCAGGTCAAGAGATCCGCAGGCAATAGCTGTGGACGCGCTGGTAACACCTTGGTCGGTATATGTGTTTCCTCCTCTGCCTCTCATACCAAAGGTATTGAGGATTATACGGCAAAGTGGAGTAAGACTAGTGGCTCCGGATTGGCCAAGAAGGACTTGGTACCCGGAACTTCAAGAGATGGTCACGGACGATCCGTGGCCTCTACTTCTGAGAAGGGACCTGCTTCAGCAGGGTACTTGTCTTTTTCAAGACTTACCGCGGCTGCGTTTGACGGCATGGCGTTTGAATGCCAGATCCTAAAAGGAAAAGGCATTCCAGAAGAAGTCATTCCTACCTTGATAAAGGCAAGGAAGGAAGTCACCGCGAAGCTTTATCGCCGTATTTGGCGAAAATATGTTGCGTGGTGCGAGCAGCGGAGTGCTCCGATGGAGGAATTTCAACTGGGTCGTTTTCCTACATTTCCTGCAATCAGGATTGTCTATGGGTCTCAAATTGGGATCTATTAAGGTTCAAATTTCGGCCCTATCAATATTCTTCCAAAAAGAATTGGCCTCAGTCCCTGAGGTCCAGATTTTTATCACAGGAGTACTGCATATACAGCCTCCTGTGGTGCCTAAGGTGGCACCGTGGGATCTAAATGTAGTTTTAGATTTCCTCAAATCAAATTGGTTTGAACCACTAAAGAAGGTGGATTTGAAATATCTCACATGGAAAGTGACTATGTTACTGGCCCTGGCTTCGGCCGGGAGAGTATCTGAACTGGCGGCTTTGTTTTATAAAAGCCCTTATTTAATTTTCCATTCGACATAGGGCAGAGCTGCGGACGCGTCCGCATTTTCTCCCTAAGGTGGTATCAGCGTTTCACCTGAACCAGCCTATTGTAGTGCCTGCGGCTACAGACGACTTGAAGGACTCCAAGTTGTTGGACGTTGTCAGAGCCTTAAAAATATACATTTAAAGGACGGCTGGAGTCAGAAAATCTGACTCGCTGTTTATACTGTATGCACCCAACAAGTTGGGTGCACCTGCTTCTAAGCAGTCGATTGCTCGTTGGATTTGTAACAAAATTCAACTTGTACATTCTGTGGCAGGCCTGCCACAGCCTAAATCTGTTAAGGCCCATTCCGCAAGGAAGGTGGGCTCATCTTGGGCGGCTGCCCGAGGGGTCTCGGCATTACTACTCTGCCGAGCAGCTACGTGGTCAGGGGAGAACACGTTTGTAAATTTTTACAAATTTGATACCCTGGCAAAGGAGGACCTGGAGTTCTCTCATTCGGTGCTGCAGAGTCATCCGCACTCTCCCGCCCGTTTGGGAGCTTTGGTATAATCCCCATGGTCCTTTCAGGAACCCCAGCATCCACTTAGGACGATAGAGAAAATAAGAATTTACTTACCGATAATTCTATTTCTCGGAGTCCGTAGTGGATGCTGGGCGCCCATCCCAAGTGCGGATTATCTGCAATACTTGTACATAGTTATTGTTAACTAATTCGGGTTATTGTTTAGGAAGCCATCTTTCAGAGGCTCCTCTGTTATCATACTGTTAACTGGGTTTAGATCACAAGTTGTACGGTGTGATTGGTGTGGCTGGTATGAGTCTTACCCGGGATTCAAAATCCTCCCTTATTGTGTACGCTCGTCCGGGCACAGTACCTAACTGGAGTCTGGAGGAGGGTCATAGGGGGAGGAGCCAGTACACACCACCTGACCTGTAAAAGCTTTACTTTTGTGCCCTGTCTCCTGCGGAGCCGCTATTCCCCATGGTCCTTTCAGGAACCCCAGCATCCACTACGGACTCCGAGAAATAGAATTATCGGTAAGTAAATTCTTATTATAACGGACCTGGTGGACACTGTCAGCAGACTGCTAAACTAGTATGAAGAAAAAAAACCCACCACAGGTAGGTATACAATACAATGTAGATGGATGGATAGTAAGTATAGTATTATATTACTTATGGACGACGTGTGCACTGACGACACAGAGGTAGGTACAGCCGTGGCCTACGTACTGCTTATATATATAATATACTGTATATAACGGACCTGGTGGACACTGTCAGCAGACAGCTAAACTAGTATGAAGGAAAAAAAACCCACCACAGGTAGGTATACAATGTAGATGGATGGATAGTATAGTATTATATTACTTATGGAAGACGAGTGCACTGACGACACAGAGGTAGGTACAGCCGTGGCCTACCGTACTGCTTATATATATAATATACTGTATATAACGGACCTGGTGGACACTGTCAGCAGACTGCTAAACTAGTATGAAGAAAAAAAAAAACACCACAGGTATACAATATAGATGGATGGATAGTATAGTATTATATTACTTACTAGGTGCTTCATCGCGCCCTACGGGCGCTCTTCACACCGTCGCAAGGGGCTACGCCCCCTTAACCCTTGCATGCCTTTCTGGGGTTTAATATTTGTATTATATGGAGTATTACCTGCATTCCTTTGTTAGTTGTTAAATATTGCACAATGAAAGGGCGTGCGATGGTGAAGGAGGCGCAGCCCCTTGCGACGGCGTGAACAGCACCTGCAGGGCACGATGTACAGAATGTAGCGGGTGTGGGGGGGGACTGCGGATGGTGTCTGTAGATGCTGCGGGTGGAGGGAGGCAGAAGTGGGGGTGGGGCCCGGATGGGGAAGGTTCGGGAGGTGCTGCGCATGGGGGAGGGACAGAGGAGTGGGGGATGCAGATGGGGGAGGGGTCCGGAGGCACTGAAGGTGGGGGAGGGGCAGGGGTGCCACGGGTGGGAGAGGGGCAGGTGTGGGGATGTTGTGGATGGATGAAGGGTTCCGGAGGTGCTGTTGGATGGGAAGGGACGGGAGTGCCGGGGGTGGGGTAGGGGACCGCAGGCACCATGGGTAGGGTAGGGGCAGGTACGGGTGTTGCGGCGGATGGGAAAGGAGGTCCGGAGGTGCTGCAGGTGGTGGAGGGGCAGGTGCGGGGGTGCCATTGGTGGGGGAGGGGTGGGTGAGAGGGGGACCGCTGATGGAGGAGGGTGTCTGCAGATGCTGCGGGTGGAGGGGGGCAGGTGTGGTGGGAGACATATAAGGGGGGTGAATGGAGGAAGGGGCCTGGAGGTGCTGTGGGTGGTGAAGGGGTGGAGGAGTGGGAGCCACGGGTGGTGTAGGGGGTCTGGAGGCACAGCATGTGGGGGAGGGGTAGAGTGCCGCATGTGGTGGAGGGGAAGGTGCGGAGGTGTGGTGCATTGGGGAGAGGTCTGGAGGCGCTGCGGGTACTGTACATGCCATAAAAGGTAGTTGGAGGGTATGCAGTAACAGAGCCAGGACAGGGGTGACAGGGTCAGTACAGGGTTGACGGGGCCAGGACAGGGGTGACAGGGTCAGAACAGGGGTGACGGTGCCAGGACAGGGGTGACGGGGCCAGGACAGGGGTGACGGGGCCAGGACAGAAATGATAGGGACAGGATAAGGGTGACAGGGCCAGGATAAGGGTGAAAGGGCCAGGATAAGGGTGAAAGGGCAAGGCCAGGGGTGACAGGGACATGACAGAACACAGGGCACGGGAGAGATTGGTATTAGGGACAAAACAGTGGTGACAGACAGATGTGTCTTACCGGAGTCACTGCTGCTGGCTGCTGCTGTTCCACTCCAACCTGTTGGGATCTGCTGCTGCTGGAGACTTGGCATGGCTGACTCTCTCAGGCTGGATTCCTGCTTCCTCTGCCAGTCCGCATCCCTCCCCCCCTCCTCAGTCACACACCGCAGACCTCGCGCAGCTGCCGGGCACTGTGGTAAGGTGAGACTGGAAATGACTGGTTAGCCCCCAGGAGATGCTGCGGCTGGAGGGAGGAGGGGGTCATAGCATGCACGTGGCGCGGACCTCACGGCTGCTGGGCACTATGGTAAGGGGAGACTGGGAGTGACTGGTTAGCTCCCAGGAGACGCTGCGGCTGGAGGGAGGAGTGGGTCAGAGCCTGCAAGCAGCTCGGATTTCTGCAGCGCTACCCGCCAGCTAAAGTGTGTGAATGAGCTGGGCGCACTCCACTGCGGGTGGCAGCGCTGCAGCTAGCGGTGGGGTTGCCGGGGCTGGAGATAACAGAGGCAGTATGGAACCTGCACAGCGGCAGGTGCCCCACTAAACTGCAGCTAAGAAGCGTGGAGTGTGTCAGAAAGTGACGCTCCTCCGCACCAGAGAGACCCTGCTGAGTATGCCGATGTGGGGGGTCAAGCACACAGTGAGCCGGTGCCCGTCTGTCTGTATGACA
>NC_086450.1:516681864-516684364 GCF_028390025.1 Pseudophryne corroboree | reverse complement strand
GTGTTTTGTTTAGTGACAGTTAGGAACATCTTATGTTTAGTTAGTGCCGGACAGGCAAGGTATTTTTATTTTGGGGTTTGTTTTATTTTCTGTTTCAATAAAACTGGCCGGGGTCAGTTGTACCAGAAACTGGACTTGTGTTGTTCCTCAACTGCTGCGTGCTGCCATATTCCCCAGGAAAAGGCACCTTGCACCCCTACAGTGTTACAACTTGGTGGAGAATGCGAGCAGGCCGTTCTGCGCATAAGTGAAAGCAGCAGCTTTGTGAGGCCTGCAGAAAACGGTGGTTTATGCAGATACAGCCCAGTGTGAAGTTACTGAGACTCACCCCTGAGGGTTTGATATATGTCCTGGGTGAAAGCAGCTGCAAAGCCGCCTGAAAAATCTGTTGACATGGAGGATCTGCTTAAAGCCTTGCTGCAAGCTACAGCGGCTCAGCAGGAGGCCAACCGACAGCAGCAGGTGGCAATGGAGGAAAATTGGAGACTACAGCAGGAGGCCAACAGACAGCAGCAGGTGGCAATGGAGGAAAATATAAGACAGCAGCAGGTGGCAATGGAGGAAAATAAGAGACAACAGCAGGCAGTTGTTGATGAACTTTACAGGCAACAGCGTCAGGATAGAGAGGCCTTAGCAGAAGTGGTGCAGAGACTTGCAGCTCGGGTTGGAGATGTGGCCGTCAGTGCTCCAACCAGCTCTAGTTCTATACGAGCCAGTCACTTCCTGCAGAAAATGACAGAGGCTGATGATGTGGAGGCCTATCTGACCACGTTTGAAAGGACTGCCGAGCGTGAGAACTGGCCGAAAGCACAGTGGGCCAGTCTGCTGGCACCTTTCCTGTCAGGTGAGCCCCAAAAAGCTTACTTTGATTTAAGCCCTGCTGAGGCTCGGGACTATGATAAACTAAAGACTGAGATCCTGACCCGCCTGGGAGTCACGCTGTCAGTACGAGCACAACGGGTGCACCGTTGGCTGTACGCCATGGAGAAGCCTCCGCGCTCCCAGATGCACGACCTTATTCAGCTAACAAAAAAATGGCTGCAGCCAGAGACATTAACTGGTCCCCAGATGGTGGAAAGAGTCGTCATGGACCGCTACTTGAGATCTTTGCCCATGGTCCTGCGCAAGTGGGTGAGCCATGGAAACCCGGGTACTGCTGACCAATTAGTGGACATGGTAGAGAGGTATTTGGCAGCAGAGGAACTACTGATGACCACCCAGCAACCCATAGATCCTCGACAGCGCCCTTCAGTAAAGACTGGTAAGACTGTTCCGTGGGAAAACGTTGCTGGGCGGTTAAGAGAACGCAAGGCTGGAGAGACTGTAAACACTGGCCCTGGAAACAGGCCAATGGGGCTAGAACGGTCTATGCTGCCCAAATGGGTTGATAATCGTGTGGTTAAATGTTTTAGGTGTGGTATGCCAGGTCATGTTATTGCCAATTGCCCAGTCACGCAAGAACCCATGCAATGTGATGCTGCCTTTGAATGTCGCAGAATGTCTTTCTTTGCTAGGTTAGCCTGTACTGTGGTACCTTCACCTGAGCTGGAAAAACAAATGTGTGATGTGTTCTTAGAAGGTAACCGGGTAGAGGCCTTGCTAGATTCAGGAAGTTTAGTTACCCTCGTGAAAGCTGGGTTAGTGAACCCCTTAAAGGTCCAGCAAATACCTATTGGGGTAACTTGCATACATGGGGATACCCAATATTATGCCACTGCTGAGGTGAATATAGAAACTTGTTGTGGGTCAGCAATGGTTAAAGTGGGACTGGTCCCTACCTTGGTGCATGAGGCCATAATAGGGAGGGATTTTCCTCATTTTTGGAAACTGTGGGAATCACGGTTATCAACAGATGTGAGAAGTAAAAAGCCAGTTGATGATAATACCGGTGATTTTATGGATGTACGTGGGTCTTCGGAACTTTCTGGCCCTTTGCCTTTTGCTAGTTTGGCTGGGGAAGTGACAGATGGGGAGTCCAGTGAGGACCCTCTTGCCGGGAACAGAGACATAGTAGTTAGAACTGAAAGCGTGCCTGACCTGGAGGTAAAGAAGGATCTGTTTGCGTCTGAACAGTTAAAGGATCCTACCTTAATAAAGGCTAGAGAGAATGTTAAGATTGTTAATGGGGAACCTGTGGTACCAGGTGACAGGGTTACGAATCCCCACATGGCCATCTGTAATGAGCTCTTGTACCACATTGTCAAAAGGGGTGAGGATGTGGTGGAACAGCTGGTAGTTCCCCAGCCTTATCGGAGAACGGTACTAGATTTAGCTCATAGTCACGTTACCGCAGGACATTTAGGGGCAGAAAAAACCACTGAAAGAGTTTTACAAAGGTTCTTTTGGCCAGGGGTTTATAAAGAAGTGTCTGAATATTGTTCTTCCTGTCCTGAATGCCAGTATCATGCCCCTAGACCCCATTTCAGGAGCCCACTAGTTCCCATGCCTATTATAGAGGTCCCGTTTGACAGAATAGCCATGGATCTCGTGGGGCCCTTGT
>NC_086450.1:516632786-516681664 GCF_028390025.1 Pseudophryne corroboree | reverse complement strand
GCGGGCTCCGCAGGAGACTGGGCACTCTAAAGAAAGATTAGGTACTATCTGGTGTGCACTGGCTCCTCCCCCTATGCCCCTCCTCCAGACCTCAGTTAGAATCTGTGCCCGGCCAGAGCCTGCTAGTAAAAGAAAGTATTTGTTAGGTTTTTTATTTTCAGTGAGATCTGCTGGCAACAGACTCACTGCTACGAGGGACTGAGGGGAGAGAAGCAAACCTACCTATCTGCAGCTAAGTTGCGCTTCTTAGGCTACTGGACACCATTAGCTCCAGAGGGTTCGAACACAGGCACCTGTCCTCGATCGTCCGTTCCCGGAGCCGCGCCGCCGTCCCCCTCGCAGAGCCAGAAGAACAGAAGCTTGAAGACGGCGAAATCGGCGGCAGAAGACTCCTGTCTTCATTTAAGGTAGCGCACAGCACCGCAGCATGTGTGCGCCATTGCTCCCAGCACACTTTCACACTCCGGTCACTGTAGGGTGCAGGGCGCTGGGAAGGGGGGGCGCCCTGGGCAGCAATTGAAGTACCTTTTTGGCATAAAATACATATATACAGTCAGGCACTGTATATATGTAAAAAACCCCGCCATTTTTTCACACAGAAAGCGGGACAGAAGCCCGCCGCTGAGGGGGCGGGGCCTTCTTCCTCAGCACTCACCAGCGCCATTTTTTCTTCACAGCTCCGCTGGAAGGAAGCTCCCCAGACTCTCCCCTGCAGTATCCAGGTGCACAAAGGGTGAAAAGAGAGGGGGGGCACATAAATTTAGGCGCATATTTGTATATACAGCAGCTACTGGGTAAACACTGAGTCGTAGTGTAATCCCTGGGTTATATAGCGCTGGGGTGTGTGCTGGCATACTCTCTCTCTCTGTCTCTCCAAAGGGCCTTGTGGGGGAACTGTCTTCAAATAGAGCATCCCCTGTGTGTGTGGTGTGTCGGTACGCGTGTGTCGACATGTCTGAGGTAAAAGGCTCCTCTAAGGAGGTGATAGAGCGGATATGTGTGTGAGAGGGTGTCTCCGTCGACAACGCCGACACCTGTTTGGATATGTGTAAGTGCTAAGGTGAATTTATTGCACAAAAGATTAGAGAACAGACAGGAAATCTACCCATGTCTGTCCCTATGTCACAGAGACCTTCAGAGTCTCTCAATGCTCACTATCCAAAATAATAAACACTGATATCGACACGGAGTTTGACTCCAGTGTCGACTACGATAATGCAAAGTTACAGCCAAAATGGCAGAAAAGTATTCAATATATGATTATTGTAATAAAAGATGATTTGCATATCACTGATGACTCATCTGTCCCTGACACGAGAGTACACATGTTAAGGGGAAGAAAGCTGAGGTAAATTTCCCTCCTCTCATGAGGAAAAAGAGCGGGAACCTCCAGACAAGAGACTGCAGTTTCTCACAAAGAATTCTCAGGCAGTATCCTTTCCCCACTAGGGCCAGGATATGATGGGAATCTTCCCCTAGGGTGTCACGTTTGCCCAAAAGGTAGCCCTGACGTAACAGCTATCCTCAGGGATCCTGCAGATAGCGTGCACATTCTGGTACACTACTCAGACCGGCGATTGTGTCGGCATGGGTTTATAGCGCTGTGGCAGCGTGGACAGGTACCTTATCAACAGAGATTGAGACCCTAGTATGCATATATATATATATATATATATATATATATGTATATATAGAGATATATATATATTAAAGATGCTGTCTTAAGTGATAGATATATATATATAAATCATGCCCAAAGAGATATGAGTATACTGGGTCCTAGAGTCAAAGCTATGTCGATTTCTGCTTGACGTGTCCTGTAGAATATGCAATGGACAGATGATGCCGACTTAAGAGGCATGTGGAAGGCTGAGGATTGTGTGGAGAAGGGTTCTCGGACCTGGTCTCCACAGCTATAGCTGGTAATTCTGATCTTTTGCCTTATATTCCTGCGCAGCCTAGGAAAGCACGACATTATCAAATGCAGCCTTTCGAATAAAGAAACAAGAAAGTCCGAGGTGCGTCCTTTCTTGCCAGAGGCGGGGGCAGAGAAAAGAAGCTGCACAACACAGCTAGTTCCCAGGAACAGAAGTCCTCCCCGGCCTCTACAAAAATCCACCGCTTGTCGCTGGGGCTCCACAGGCGGAGCTAGGCCCGGTGGGGGCACGCCTTCGTAAGTTCAGCCACAAGTGGGTTCACTCCCTGTTGGATCCCTGGGCAATAGATATTGTGTCTCAGGGATACAAGCTGGACTTTGAGAAGATGCCCCCTCACCGACGGCCCTGCCGGTTTCCCCCCACGAGAGGGAAACAGTGTTAACTGCAATTCATAAATTGTATCTTCAACAGGTGGTGGTCAAGGTTCCCCTCCTTCAACAAGGAGGGGGTTATTATTCGACCATGTTGTAGTCCCGAAACCAGACGGTTCGGTCGGACCCATATTGAATTTAAAATCCCTGAACATATACCTGAAAGGGTTCAAGTTCAAGATGGAATCGCTAAGAGCGGTTATTGCAAGCCTGAAAGGGGGAGATTTTATGGTGACTCGGGACATAAAGGTTGCATACCTTCATGTCCCCATTTATCCACCTCATCAGGCGTACCTCAGAATTGCGGTACGGGATGGTCATTACCAATTTCAGAAGTTGCCGTTTGGTCTCTCCACGGCCTTGAGAATATTCACCAAGGTAATGGCGGAAATGATGGTGCTCCTGCGGAAGCAAGGTGTCACTATTATCACGTACTTGGACGATCTCCTCATAAAAGCGAGATCAAGAGAGCAGTTGCTGAACAGCGTATCACTTTCTCTGGAAGTGTAACGGCAACACGGCTGGATTCTATATATTCCAAAGTCGCAGTTTGTTCTTACAGCTCATCTGCCTCTCCTAGGCATGATCCTAGATACAGACCAGCAAAGGGTTTATCTCCCGATAGAGAGAGCTCAGGAGCTCGTGACACTGGTCAGGAATCTATTAAAACCAAAACAGGTGTCAGTGCATCACTGCTCTCGAGTCCTGGGAAGGAGGGTGGCATCATTCGAGGCCATTCCCTTCGGCAGGTTCCATACGAGGACCTTCCAATGGGACTTACTGGACAAGTGGTCCGGATCACATCTTCGGATGCATCGGTTAATCACCCTATCCCCCAGAGCCAGGGTGTCTCTCCTGTGGTGACTGCAGAGTGCTCACCTTCTCGAAGGTCGCAGATTCAGCATTCAGGACTGGGTCCTGGTGACCACGGATGCAAGCCTCCGAGGGTGGGGGGCAGTCACACAGGGAAGTAATTTCCAGGGGCTGTGGTCAAGGCAGGAGACTTGCCTTCACATCAATATCCTGGAACTAAGGGCCATATAGGGACCCTCAGGCGATAGCTGTGGACGCACTAGTAACACCGTGGGTGTTCCAGTCGGTCTATGTGTTTCCTCCTCTTCCTCTCATACCAAAGGTGCTGAGCATTGTAAGAAAAAGAGGAGTGAGAACAATACTCATTGTTCCGGATTGGCCAAGAAGGACTTGGTACTAGAGATGAGCGCCTGAAATTTTTCGGGTTTTGTGTTTTGGTTTTGGGTTCGGTTCCGCGGCCGTGTTTTGGGTTCGAACGCGTTTTGGCAAAACCTCACCGAATTTTTTTTGTCGGATTCGGGTGTGTTTTGGATTCGGGTGTTTTTTTCAAAAAACACTAAAAAACAGCTTAAATCATAGAATTTGGGGGTCATTTTGATCCCAAAGTATTATTAACCTCAAAAACCATAATTTACACTCATTTTCAGTCTATTCTGAATACCTCACACCTCACAATATTATTTTTAGTCCTAAAATTTGCACCGAGGTCGCTGTGTGAGTAAGATAAGCGACCCTAGTGGCCGACACAAACACCGGGCCCATCTAGGAGTGGCACTGCAGTGTCACGCAGGATGTCCCTTCCAAAAAACCCTCCCCAAACAGCACATGACGCAAAGAAAAAAAGAGGCGCAATGAGGTAGCTGTGTGAGTAAGATTAGCGACCCTAGTGGCCGACACAAACACCGGGCCCATCTAGGAGTGGCACTGCAGTGTCACGCAGGATGGCCCTTCCAAAAAACCCTCCCCAAACAGCACATGACGCAAAGAAAAAAAGAGGCGCAATGAGGTAGCTGTGTGAGTAAGATTAGCGACCCTAGTGGCCGACACAAACACCGGGCCCATCTAGGAGTGGCACTGCAGTGTCACGCAGGATGTCCCTTCCAAAAAACCCTCCCCAAACAGCACATGACGCAAAGAAAAAAAGAGGCGCAATGAGGTAGCTGTGTGAGTAAGATTAGCGACCCTAGTGGCCGACACAAACACCGGGCCCATCTAGGAGTGGCACTGCAGTGTCACGCAGGATGTCCCTTCCAAAAAACCCTCCCCAAACAGCACATGACGCAAAGAAAAAAAGAGGCGCAATGAGGTAGCTGACTGTGTGAGTAAGATTAGCGACCCTAGTGGCCGACACAAACACCGGGCCCATCTAGGAGTGGCACTGCAGTGTCACGCAGGATGTCCCTTCCAAAAAACCCTCCCCAATCAGCACATGATGCAAAGAAAAAGAAAAGAAAAAAGAGGTGCAAGATGGAATTGTCCTTGGGCCCTCCCACCCACCCTTATGTTGTATAAACAAAACAGGACATGCACACTTTAACCAACCCATCATTTCAGTGACAGGGTCTGCCACACGACTGTGACTGATATGACGGGTTGGTTTGGACCCCCCCCAAAAAAGAAGCAATTAATCTCTCCTTGCACAAACTGGCTCTACAGAGGCAAGATGTCCACCTCATCTTCACCCTCCGATATATCACCGTGTACATCCCCCTCCTCACAGATTATCAATTCGTCCCCACTGGAATCCACCATCTCAGCTCCCTGTGTACTTTGTGGAGGCAATTGCTGCTGGTCAATGTCTCCGCGGAGGAATTGATTATAATTCATTTTAATGAACATCATCTTCTCCACATTTTCTGGATGTAACCTCGTACGCCGATTGCTGACAAGGTGAGCGGCGGCACTAAACACTCTTTCGGAGTACACACTTGTGGGAGGGCAACTTAGGTAGAATAAAGCCAGTTTGTGCAAGGGCCTCCAAATTGCCTCTTTTTCCTGCCAGTATAAGTACGGACTGTGTGACGTGCCTACTTGGATGCGGTCACTCATATAATCCTCCACCATTCTATCAATGTTGAGAGAATCATATGCAGTGACAGTAGACGACATGTCCGTAATCGTTGTCAGGTCCTTCAGTCCGGACCAGATGTCAGCATCAGCAGTCGCTCCAGACTGCCCTGCATCACCGCCAGCGGGTGGGCTCGGAATTCTGAGCCTTTTCCTCGCACCCCCAGTTGCGGGAGAATGTGAAGGAGGAGATGTTGACAGGTCGCGTTCCGCTTGACTTGACAATTTTGTCACCAGCAGGTCTTTCAACCCCAGCAGACCTGTGTCTGCCGGAAAGAGAGATCCAAGGTAGGCTTTAAATCTAGGATCGAGCACGGTGGCCAAAATGTAGTGCTCTGATTTCAACAGATTGACCACCCGTGAATCCTTGTTAAGCGAATTAAGGGCTGCATCCACAAGTCCCACATGCCTAGCGGAATCGCTCCCTTTTAGCTCCTTCTTCAATGCCTCCAGCTTCTTCTGCAAAAGCCTGATGAGGGGAATGACCTGACTCAGGCTGGCAGTGTCTGAACTGACTTCACGTGTGGCAAGTTCAAAGGGCATCAGAACCTTGCACAACGTTGAAATCATTCTCCACTGCACTTGAGACAGGTGCATTCCACCTACTATATCGTGCTCAATTGTATAGGCTTGAATGGCCTTTTGCTGCTCCTCCAACCTCTGAAGCATATAGAGGGTTGAATTCCACCTTGTTACCACTTCTTGCTTCAGATGATGGCAGGGCAGGTTCAGTAGTTTTTGGTGGTGCTCCAGTCTTCTGTACGTGGTGCCTGTACGCCGAAAGTGTCCCGCAATTTTTCTGGCCACCGACAGCATCTCTTGCACGCCCCTGTCGTTTTTTAAAAAATTCTGCACCACCAAATTCAAGGTATGTGCAAAACATGGGACGTGCTGGAATTTGCCCATATTTAATGCACACACAATATTGCTGGCGTTGTCCGATGCCACAAATCCACAGGAGAGTCCAATTGGGGTAAGCCATTCCGCGATGATCTTCCTCAGTTGCCGTAAGAGGTTTTCAGATGTGTGCGTATTCTGGAAAGCGGTGATACAAAGCGTAGCCTGCCTAGGAAAGAGTTGGCGTTTGCGAGATGCTGCTACTGGTGCCGCCGCTGCTGTTCTTGCGGCGGGAGTCCATACATCTACCCAGTGGGCTGTCACAGTCATATAGTCCTGACCCTGCCCTGCTCCACTTGTCCACATGTCCGTGGTTAAGTGGACATTGGGTACAACTGCATTTTTTAGGACACTGGTGAGTCTTTTTCTGACGTCCGTGTACATTCTCGGTATCGCCTGCCTAGAGAAGTGGAACCTAGATGGTATTTGGTAACGGGGGCACACTGCCTCAATAAATTGTCTAGTTCCCTGTGAACTAACGGCGGATACCGGACGCACGTCTAACACCAACATAGTTGTCAAGGACTCAGTTATCCGCTTTGCAGTAGGATGACTGCTGTGATATTTCATCTTCCTCGCAAAGGACTGTTGAACAGTCAATTGCTTACTGGAAGTAGTACAAGTGGGCTTACGACTTCCCCTCTGGGATGACCATCGACTCCCAGCGGCAACAACAGCAGCAGTAGGCGTTACACTCAAGGATGCATCGGAGGAATCCCAGGCAGGAGAGGACTCGTCAGAATTGCCAGTGACATGGCCTGCAGGACTATTGGCATTCCTGGGGAAGGAGGAAATTGACACTGAGGGAGTTGGTAGGGTGGTTTGCGTGAGCTTGGTTACAAGAGGAAGGGATTTACTGGTCAGTGGACTGCTTCCGCTGTCACCCAAAGTTTTTGAACTTGTCACTGACTTATTATGAATGCGCTGCAGGTGACGTATAAGGGAGGATGTTCCGAGGTGGTTAACGTCCTTACCCCTACTTATTACAGCTTGACAAAGGGAACACACGGCTTGACACCTGTTGTCCGCATTTCTGGTGAAATACCTCCACACCGAAGAGCTGATTTTTTTGGTATTTTCACCTGGCATGTCAACGGCCATATTCCTCCCACGGACAACAGGTGTCTCCCCGGGTGCCTGACTTAAACAAACCACCTCACCATCAGAATCCTCCTGGTCAATTTCCTCCCCAGCGCCAGCAACACCCATATCCTCCTCATCCTGGTGTACTTCAACACTGACATCTTCAATCTGACTATCAGGAACTGGACTGCGGGTGCTCCTTCCAGCACTTGCAGGGGGCGTGCAAATGGTGGAAGGCGCATGCTCTTCACGTCCAGTGTTGGGAAGGTCAGGCATCGCAACCGACACAATTGGACTCTCCTTGTGGATTTGGGATTTCGAAGAATGCACAGTTCTTTGCTGTGCTGCTTTTGCCAGCTTGAGTCTTTTCATTTTTCTAGCGAGAGGCTGAGTGCTTCCATCCTCATGTGAAGCTGAACCACTAGCCATGAACATAGGCCAGGGCCTCAGCCGTTCCTTGCCACTCCGTGTGGTAAATGGCATATTGGCAAGTTTACGCTTCTCCTCCGACAATTTTATTTTAGGTTTTGGAGTCCTTTTTTTACTGATATTTGGTGTTTTGGATTTGACATGCTCTGTACTATGACATTGGGCATCGGCCTTGGCAGACGACGTTGCTGGCATTTCATCGTCTCGGCCATGACTAGTGGCAGCAGCTTCAGCACGAGGTGGAAGTGGATCTTGATCTTTCCCTAATTTTGGAACCTCAACATTTTTGTTCTCCATATTTTAATAGGCACAACTAAAAGGCACCTCAGGTAAACAATGGAGATGGATGGATTGGATACTAGTATACAATTATGGACGGGCTGCCGAGTGCCGACACAGAGGTAGCCACAGCCGTGAACTACCGCACTGTACTGTGTCTGCTGCTAATATATAGACTGGTTAATAAAGAGATAGTATACTCGTAACTAGTATGTATGTATAAAGAAAGAAAAAAAAACCACGGTTAGGTGGTATATACAATTATGGACGGGCTGCCGAGTGCCGACACAGAGGTAGCCACAGCCGTGAACTACCGCACTGTACTGTGTCTGCTGCTAATATATAGACTGGTTGATAAAGAGATAGTATACTCGTAACTAGTATGTATGTATAAAGAAAGAAAAAAAAACCACGGTTAGGTGGTATATACAATTATGGACGGGCTGCCGAGTGCCGACACAGAGGTAGCCACAGCCGTGAACTACCGCACTGTACTGTGTCTGCTGCTAATATATAGACTGGTTGATAAAGAGATAGTATACTCATAACTAGTATGTATGTATAAAGAAAGAAAAAAAAACCACGGTTAGGTGGTATATACAATTATGGACGGGCTGCCGAGTGCCGACACAGAGGTAGCCACAGCCGTGAACTACCGCACTGTACTGTGTCTGCTGCTAATATATAGACTGGTTGATAAAGAGATAGTATACTCGTAACTAGTATGTATGTATAAAGAAAGAAAAAAAAACCACGGTTAGGTGGTATATACAATTATGGACGGGCTGCCGAGTGCCGACACAGAGGTAGCCACAGCCGTGAACTACCGCACTGTACTGTGTCTGCTGCTAATATATAGACTGGTTGATAAAGAGATAGTATACTCGTAACTAGTATGTATGTATAAAGAAAGAAAAAAAAACCACGGTTAGGTGGTATATACAATTATGGACGGGCTGCCGAGTGCCGACACAGAGGTAGCCACAGCCGTGAACTACCGCACTGTACTGTGTCTGCTGCTAATATATAGACTGGTTGATAAAGAGATAGTATACTCGTAACTAGTATGTATGTATAAAGAAAGAAAAAAAAACCACGGTTAGGTGGTATATACAATTATGGACGGGCTGCCGAGTGCCGACACAGAGGTAGCCACAGCCGTGAACTACCGCACTGTACTGTGTCTGCTGCTAATATATAGACTGGTTGATAAAGAGATAGTATACTCGTAACTAGTATGTATGTATAAAGAAAGAAAAAAAAACCACGGTTAGGTGGTATATACAATTATGGACGGGCTGCCGAGTGCCGACACAGAGGTAGCCACAGCCGTGAACTACCGCACTGTACTGTGTCTGCTGCTAATATAGACTGGTTGATAAAGAGATAGTATACTACTAATATTATATATACTGGTGGTCAGGTCACTGGTCACTAGTCACACTGGCAGTGGCACTCCTGCAGCAAAAGTGTGCACTGTTTAATTTTAATATAATATTATGTACTCCTGGCTCCTGCTATAACCTATAACTGGCACTGCAGTAGTGCTCCCCAGTCTCCCCCACAATTATAAGCTGTGTGAGCTGAGCAGTCAGACAGATATATAATATATATATAGATGATGCAGCACACTGGCCTGAGCCTGAGCAGTGCACACAGATATGGTATGTGACTGACTGAGTCACTGTGTGTATCGCTTTTTTCAGGCAGAGAACGGATATATTAAATAAACTGCACTGTGTGTCTGGTGGTCACTCACTATATAATATATTATGTACTCCTGGCTCCTGCTATAACCTATAACTGGCACTGCAGTAGTGCTCCCCAGTCTCCCCCACAATTATAAGCTGTGTGAGCTGAGCAGTCAGACAGATATATATAATATTATTTATATATAGATAATAGATGATGCAGCACACTGGCCTGAGCCTGAGCAGTGCACACAGATATGGTATGTGACTGAGTCACTGTGTGCTGTGTATCGCTTTTTTCAGGCAGAGAACGGATTATAAATAAAACTGGTGGTCACTGGTCACTATCAGCAAAACTCTGCACTGTACTGAGTACTCCTAATGCTCCCCAAAATTAGTAAATCAAGTGTCTCTCTAATCTATTCTAAACGGAGAGGACGCCAGCCACGTCCTCTCCCTATCAATCTCAATGCACGTGTGAAAATGGCGGCGACGCGCGGCTCCTTATATAGAATCCGAGTCTCGCGATAGAATCCGAGCCTCGCGAGAATCCGACAGCGTCATGATGACGTTCGGGCGCGCTCGGGTTAACCGAGCAAGGCGGGAAGATCCGAGTCGCTCGGACCCGTGAAAAAAAACATGAAGTTCTGGCGGGTTCGGATTCAGAGAAACCGAACCCGCTCATCTCTACTTGGTACCCGGAACTGCAAGAAATGCTCACAGAGGACCCATGGCCTCTGCCTCTCAGACGGGACCTGTTGCAACAAGGGCCCTGTCTGTTCCAAGACTTACCGCGGCTGCGTTTGACAGCATGGCGGGTGAACGCCGGATCCTAGCGGAAAAAGGCATTCCGGATGCAGTTATTCCTACGCTGATAAAGGCTAGGAAGGATGTGACAGCAAAGCATTATCACCATATATGGCGAAAATATGTTGCTTCGTGTGAGGCCAGGAAGGCCCCTACTGAGGAATTCCAGCTGGGTTGATTCCTACACTTCCTACAGCCAGGAGTGCCTATGGGCCTAAAATTAGGATCCAAAAAGGTCCAGATTTCGGCCCTATCCATTTTCTTTCAAAAAGAACTGGCTTCACTGACTGTGGTTTAGACGTTTGTTAAGGGAGTGCTGCATATTCAGCCCCCTTTTGTGCCACCAGTGGCACCTTGGGATCTTAACGTGGTGTTGAGTTTCCTGAAATCCCACTGGTTTGAGCCACTGAAGACCGTGGAGCTCAAGTATCTCACATGGAAAGTGGTCTTGTTGTTGGCCTTAGCCTCGGCTTGGCGTGTGTCAGAATTGGCGGCTTTGTCAGGTAAAAGCCCCTACCTGGTTTTCCATATGGACAGGGCAGAATTGCGGACTCGTCCGAAATTCCTGCCTAAGGTGGTATCATCTTTTCATTTGAACCAACCTCTTGTGGTGCCTGCGGCTACTCGTGACTTGGAGGACTCCAAGTGGCTGGACGTAGTCCGGGCTTTGAAGATTTAGGTATCTAGAACGGCTGGAGTCAGGAAAACTGACTCACTGTTTATCCTGTATGCATCCAACAAGCTGGGTGCTCCGGCTTCAAAGCAAACGATTGCTTGCTGGATCTGTAACACGATTCAGCAGGCTCATTCTGCGGCTGGATTGCCGCATCCAAAATCAGTGAAAGCCCATTCCACAAGGAAAGTGGGCTCGTCTTGGGCGGCTGCCCAAGGGATCTCGGCATTACAGCTTTGCCGAGCAGCTACTTGGTCGGGTTCAAACACATTTTCTAAGTTCTACAAGTTTGATACCCTGGCTGAGGAGGACCTTGAGTTCTCTCATTCGGTGCTGCAGAGTCATCCGCACTCTACCACCCGTTTTGGAGCTTTGGTATAATCCCCATGGTCCTTACGGAGTCCCCAGCATCCACTAGGACGTCAGAGAAAATATGAATTTACTCACCGGTAATTCTATTTCTCGTAGCCCGTAGTGGATGCTGGGCGCCCGTCCCAAGTGCGGACTTTCTGCAATACATGTATATAGTTATTGCTTAATAAAGGGTTATTGTTTTGTGGCATCCTTTTGAGTGATGCTCAGTTGTTGTTCATACTGTCAACTGGGTAAGGTTATCATGAGTTGTACGGTGTGATTGGTGTGGCTGGTATGAGTCTTACCCTGGATTCCAAATCCTTTTCTTGTAATGTCAGCTCTTCCGGGCACAGTTTCCTTAACTGAGGTCTGGAGGAGGGGCATAGAGGGAGGAGCCAGTGCACACCAGATAGTACCTAATCTTTCTTTAGAGTGCCCAGTCTCCTGCGGAGCCCGCTATTCCCCATGGTCCTTACAGAGTCCCCAGCATCCACTACGGACTACGAGAAATAGAATTACCGGTGAGTAAAAAATTCATATTATATATAAAACCCCACAGTATAAAATAGGATTTTGGTACTTACCAGGTAAATCCTTTTCTTTGAATCCATAGGGGGCACTGGAGTACTCTTGGGATATGGACGGGCTTCCGCAGGAAACAGGGCACTGAATATTTAAATTTATAACTCTCCACCCCTCCATATCCCAGAGTACCTCAGTGTTTTTTACTGAGCCGAACAGGAACTATAGAGAGGTTGACAATGGAGAATTACATATAACATAACGGACAACAACAAAGTTGACACATAATGTTACTGACAACTAAACAGTTGACATCATAACCGATAGAACTTTATAATTTGAACCAGTCGGTGAGAGTGTGTTACCATAAGATACCCTGAGCTTACTACAAACCAGGTAAAACTGCTCTGGGTGGGCGTCCAGTGCCCCCTATGGATTCAAAGAAAAGGATTTACCTGGTAAGTACCAAAATCCTATTTTCTTTTTCATCCACTAGGGGTCACTGGAGTACTCTTGGGACGTACCAAAGCTTCCCCCGTGGGCGGGAGAGCAGTTTGGCACCTGTAAGTAACACTAGGCGGCCAAAGCTAGATGCTGATGCCGCAAACGTATCAAACTTGGAACAGCGCACAAACGTGTGCACTGAAGACCATGTAGCTGCACGGCAAAGCTGCGTCGTAGAAGCCCCACGACCAGCTGCCCTTGAAGTTTCCACAGAACGTGTGGAATGAGCTATTACTGATGTAGGCGACTGTAACCTAGCATGAAGGTAAGCCTGACGTATGGTCAGTTTTATCCATCTGGACAAGGTCTGCTTAGAAGCTGGCCAACCCATCTTGGCAGCATCATAGAGAACAAACAACGTATCCGTCTTACGAACTGTAGACGTCCGGGATACATAAACGCGTAAAGCGCGTACCACATCCAGAGTTCCAGACTGTCCTGTTAACACAGGAACTACTATTGGTTGATTGATGTGAAAAGATGACACTACCTTTGGTAAGAAAGCGGGATTCATCCGAAGTTCCGCTCTGTCATCATGAACCACCAAATACGGTGGCTTGCATGCCAATGCACCCAAATCTGAAACACGCCTTGCCGAAGCTAAGGCTAGAAGAAAAATTGTTTTCCAAGTGAGAAACTTTATATCCACTTGTTGTAAGGGTTCAAAATATGAAGACTGTAAGAAATCTAAAACCAGATTCAAGTCCCATGGCGCTGTAGGTGTAATGAATGGAGGCAGTACTCTGAGGACACCTTGTAGAAAAGTGTGTACCGACGGCAATAGAGCCAATCGTCTTTGAAATAAATTGACAACGCAGATACCTGCACCTTTAGTGTAGATAAACGCAGTCCTCCATCTAACCCCGTCTGTAGAAATAACAAAAGGCGGGATAACTTGAAAGATGATGTCGGAAACTTCCGAGCTTCACACCAACCTATATAGGCACGCCAAATTCTGTAATAATGAGCTGCCGTAACCGGCTTCCTAGCCCGTAACATGGTTGGTATAACCGATTCTGGAATGCCCTCTCTTCTTAAGAGGGCGGTCTCAACAGCCACCTTGTCAAACGCAGCCGCGCTAAATCGGGGTAAAGGAACGGACCCTGTTGTAACAGGTCTGGACGTAGTAGTAGAACCAAGCTCTCCGAGGCCAATGAGGCACCACTAGTATGACTGTGACAGACTCTCTTTTGATTCGTTTTAGCAACCGAGAGAGCAGCGGAAACAGTGGAAACAGATACACGAGGCTGTACGGCCACGCGATTGTGAGAGCATCCACCGCCACTGCCTTTGGATCCCGCGTTCTGGACACATACTGGGGCGCTGTCACGATCCAGGTAATTCCTTACCAGTATTTACCTTCCAAATGCCTCCTGAGACTGTCCCAGTGTTCCAAGCCTGGATTCCATCTGCACTGTCTGTGTGCAGCACGCTGCATCTCATTGTCTCAAATCTCTTTACTGTGATTCTGGCAGCTTCATGGTTAATGCTCACATGCAAGTTACAAACAATCTTTCCCTCCAAAAGCAAACATGGGCGCAGCCATGTTTGCTTTCATCACATGTTGCTTTTCAGCCTATCAGCTGCACTCTGGTTTCTACCTAATTACCCAGCAGCTGCACTCTAGACTCTGCTTAATCAGCCAACCAATCCCTGTTTCCCAGCTGGTATAAATATCTTGTTCCTGGGGTGGAAAGAGGTCAGTGCTTCAATTGTCTTCAGTGATTCCAGTGTGCAGTCCTCCCATGGACTTTGTCTGCAGTACAGCCTGACTCCCTGGTGATTACTCTCTGCAGTGTAACCCAACTCTCCAGTGATTAACCCTCTACAGTCTACCCTGATTCACCTGTGTCTGAATTCCGGCTTCCCAGCAGCCATTCTACAGCTTCTTCTACAGCTCTCCAGCGATCCCCAGCATCACTTCATGCTTCACCTGTGCTTCTAAGTACAATAGTGCATTTCTATCCGCGAACCCCAGCTTCACTCAAAGCTTACCAACGATCCCAAAGTAACCATCGGTGTTCCGTCATCGATCCCAAGTATTTCTCTGAACTGTGTTTCCTATTACCAGTACCAAGTCATCAGTATTCCTCTGAACTGTGTTTAATAAAACCTTTGAACTTTCCCTTGTTGTCGTGGTCACGCCTTCGGGCATTTGTTCTAAAGGTTCCCTGCATGTCCAAGAACCCTGTACTGCCTCCCAGGTACACATATACCTCAGCCCCTACAACTGAGGCTTCCCCCTGGTCAGCACCAGCCCTCAGTTGTGACAGGCGCTTGGTAATTGTGGCGAGATGCCATCAGGTCCACCTGAGGGTAACCCCACCTGTGGACCAACATGTGAAACACTTCTGGATTTAATGCCCATTCTCCTGGATGAAAATCCTGACGGCTGAGATAATCCACCTCCCAGTTGACCACTCCCGGAATGAACCCTGCCGACAATATCACCTGGTGGTATTCTGGCCAATTGATGATTGGAACTACTTCCCGCATTGCCATGCGGCTTCTCGTTCCTCCTTGTTGATGTATGCGACTGCCGTCGCGTTGTCTGACTGCACTTGGACAGTCTGAGAGCGAAGCATGTGTACTGCTTGTCGTAGTGCATTGTAAATTGCGCGGAGTTCCAGGACATTTATAGACAGCAATCTGTCGTGATCCGCCCAGAGACCCTGTCGCTGACAATTTTGAACTACAGCTCCCCAACCTCTGAGACTCTCGCCCAGAGTAGAAACACCCTTGCCCTTGGCGACAACCTCACCCTGTGGGGAATCTGCAGATGCGAGGCCGACCACTGTGCGAGCACATGCTGTGGAAATGGACGCAACTGAAATCCTCCGAACTGAAGCGCTTCGAAAGCCACCACCATTGTTCCTAATAGGCGAATACACAAATGTACCGAGAGTGTGCGTGGCTTGAGCACTAATTGTACCAGATGGCGTATAATCTGTACTTTCTGGTGTAGTAGGGAAATTCTTTGATTTACCGTATCTCGAATCATACCTAGGAATTGAAGTCGTTGAGACGGAATTAGATGCGATTTCTTGAAGTTGACACTGCAACCGTGGTGTACGTTAGCAGCGCAAGTTGGAGGAGCATCTGTTGAGACGGAGCTCTTATGAGCAGATCGTCTAAGTACGGAACGATTGTCACTGCCAGGGATCTGAGCAGTGGCGTAACTACTGCCCCCGCAGTGTTCTCGCGGTGGCTTGGGGGCTGCGGGGGCGCCACTGACTTTGCACAGATTGACATTGCGGACGAGCGTCCGCATGTCAATCTGTGGTCTCTTCCCTCCGCCGCTGAGCCGCCCTGTAAGGAGGGACACGGAGCGCACATCACGCGCCCCCCTGTGTCCCTCCTGGCTCTCCCCCGGCCGGTCTAATAAAGGAAGTGCCGTTCGTGAGCTCTGATTGGCTCACGAACCGGCACTTCCTTTATTAGACCGGCCGGGGGAGAGCCAGGAGGGACACTGGAGAGGCGCGCTATGCGCTCCGTGTCCCTCCAACACAAGGGAGGGGGGGAAGCAGGCACTGGGGGGGCATATACCTGGCACTGGGGGGGCATATACCTGGCACTGGGGGGCATATACCTGGCACTGGGGGGGGCATATACCTGGCACTGGGGGGGGGCATATACCTGGCACTGGGGGGGGCGCATATACCTGGCACTGGGGGGGGGCGCATATACCTGGCACTGGGGGGGGGCATATACCTGGCACTGGGGGGGGGAGATATCTGGCACTGGGGGGCATATACCTGGCACTGGGGGGGAATACCTGGCACTGGGGGCATATACCTGGCACTGGGGGCATATACCTGGCACTGGGGGGGAATATCTGGCACTGGGGGGGAATATCTGGCACTGGGGGGGAATATCTGGCACTGGGGGGAATATCTGGCACTGGGGGCATATACCTGGCACTGTGGGGGAATATCTGGCACTGGGGGCATATACCTGGCACTGTGGGGGAATATTTGGCACTGGGGGGAGCAGGCACTGAGGGGGCATATGTGTCACTGTGGGGGAATATCTGGCACTGGGGGCATATACCTGGCACTGTGGGGGAATATCTGGCACTGGGGGCATATGTGGCACTGGGAGCATGGCCCTAGCAACAAGCACTACCCCCTAGCAACGAGCATGACACCCAGTGCATGAAACCCCTGGCAACGAGCATGACACCCTGAGCATGAAAATCCCTGGCACCGTGCATGGAACCAAGAGCATGAAACCCCTGGCAACGAGCAGGTAATTTAAAAGTAATTAGAAGCCTTACTGTAGAACTTAATGTGTAATGGGCATTACGGTGTGTGGTATACTATATCACGGGCATTGTGTGATATGTGGTATAATGTCTCAGGGTCACTGCAGTGTTTGGCATAATGTATCACGGACATTGCGGTGTGTGTCATAATGTGTCAGGCATTATGGTGTGTTGTATACTATATCACGGGCATTGTGGTATGTGGTATAATGTCTCAGGATCATTGTGGTGTGTGTCATACTGTGTCACAGACATTGTATGTGCTATAATGTATCGGGCATTGCAGTGTGTAGCATAATGTATAACGGGCATTGCGATTCCTGTCATAATGTGTCGGGGGCATTACGGTGTGTGGCATAATGTGTCGGGGGCATTACAGTGTGTGCATATTGTGTCATGTGCATTATTGTGTGTGGCATAATGTGTCGGGGGCATTACAGTGAGTGCATATTGTGTCATGTGCATTATTGTGTGTGGCATAATGTATACTGGCCATTACTATAAGGAGGAAAAATGACAAATAATGTAAGGGGCATGAATCAGGATTATTTTTCTTTCCTGTGGTGGCTAACGTCTGGGCGTGCAGGTTGCAAAACTGGGGTATAAGGAAGTCTTTTCCTGCAATACCACGCCCCTTTACGCGAAGCCACGCCCATTTCAACGAAGCCACACACCCTTTTTGGCGGCGCGCGCATATTTGTCCCTTTACTAGTGCCAATTATGGGGGGGGGGGGGGGCCAAAGGATTTTTTGGCTTGGGGGAGAAAAATTTCTAGTTACGCCACTGGATCTGAGATGAGCCATCATCACAAACATCACTTTGGTGAATACCCGAGGCGCTGACGAGAGGCCAAACGGTAGAGCCTGAAACGGTTAATGGTTGTGGCGTATTGCAAAACGCAAGAACCTCTGATGAGGTGACCAAATCGGAATGTGTAAGTACGCATCCTGGAGATCAAGCGCAATTATGCAATCTTGTGGCTCCAAATCTGCAATTACTGACCGCAGAAATTCCATTTTCAATCTGTAGTAAGTGACTTACTGATTGAGACTGTGACGGAGCCCTCCGGCTTCGGTACCACAAACAGACGGGAATAATAACCCTGACTTTGTTGGTGTACCAGGCCTGGAATTAAAAACTGCTGAATCCAGCAGAGACTGAATGGCAATCCGCCAAAACGCCTTCTTGTCGTCCGACAGAGGCAGTCCTATCTTGAAAAAGTGCAGTGGCGGGAGACAGCTTTCTTTTAACACTAAATTGCGGATACATCCATCAGTGGATGTCTGGAATCCCGGCAAATGTAACGTCTGAAGGCGCGCCCCCACAATTGGAAATCCGAGATGGCCTGGGAGCCCGTCAAGCCACTGGCTTGTTGGTGACTTTAGCGCCCTGGCGTTACAAGGCGTGACTGTTTCTGTACCACAGCCTTAAAAGGACTGAAGTCTAAAGGATTTAAACGCCGGACCAGAGTATTTCCGTCTTGGTACCGGTGGAGGCAATGGCAGGAAACTAGACTCCCCCCCCCGCCTTGGCCTGAGAAATGCTTTTGTCAAATTTAGGACCAAACAACTTCTGGCCACCGTATTCTTTTGACCTCTGACTCCGCTTGCCAAGAACGCAGCCAGAGTCCTTGTCGTGCTGTAACTAGCGACGATGAAAGGCGAGAAGCGAGCTAACAGCCAGCAGCAGAAGCTATACATAGACACTCAGCAGCTTCTCAGATTTGATTAACGATAAATATAACGTGATCGTCATTGTTTCCATACATAGAGCGCCTTAGTGACCCAAATGTATCTTGGGTCTTTATAAGGTTTGACACAGACGAATTCACCAATGGCGGATTCTCCAATGTAGATATCACTGTGTGGAAACGGGTAAATAGACTTAAATCTGTGAGGTATAGAACCGGTTATTCGGTTATTTTGTGTTTCTACTAACATCTTAGTAAGATATCCTAAATAAGAAGCCCATTGGAGATCTCTGTCGTTTAGTAAATACGACGGATTATATGTTAGAGGCTCCTTATTCTCTGTAAACTTCAGAGACTGACGCACTGGTCATTATCAATGTCTGGTTGTCAAAAACCGCACTATCTGAGTGCTGGTCTAATTTGCCCTCCTCACCCTTATTTAGCGCCGTGAGGTCTGGCTTAGAATTGTCAGACTGCAACATAGCAGAAATGGTTAAATTATAAGGCCAATTAAATTAACACCCATGTTACGCAAAGTGAAGTTGGACCTTTGCAAAGGCTGAGACTCCTCCGTTAGAGCTGGCGGTGTCACCCGAGACGCCGATCTTGCCGCTCGTGTCGAGCGGCGGCCAATTCTAATTGCCAACCCAGCCATTACATTTGCTGAACATAGGATCCGGGAATGAAACCGGCTTCCGGAGTGGAAACCTACAAAACATACTGAACATGTGGTAGATTCATGTACAGACATTGCAGTAAAACTTCTTTTTAGTCTTTGCTGGTGCCTTACTCATTATACAGACAGACAACACAATAGACAAAGACAGACACTTGCACGACTCAGTAAAATTATTACTTAAGGTGTGTAATATATATATATATATATATATATGGCCGAAGTGCAGTTCACATGGCCAGCCTATATGAAACCTGAACCAAAATTCCCACTAACACCCCTGCGCCTCCGGTGGAGTAGAGATGTAGGACAGGAACCTTCTGGAATTACAAACTGGAAGAATCAGGAAGCATGGTTAAAATGGCCCCCATGCCATGCTTACACTGATAATCACAGGACAGGTTACAATACCTGCCTCCTGACTGCAGTTTAATATAGGCTCAATAGACTATTAATACAACCTATGGTGCATATGGCAGCCTGTCATACAGGCTATTCTTCCCATATAAGATTTTCTCCCTTGCAGCAGAGCTGTAATCAGACTTGTCCCCCCCCCCACTTCCCCCTGTGCTCCTTGTAGCGCTGTGTCTCAGCGGGGAGCGTTGCCGGGAAGCTGACCTTGTCATTACAGGGAGGCGGGGGACGCTTATCCGAGGGAACATTATGCAGACAGCGGAGTTCGGCTGCCCGGAGCGGCGCGTAGCGGCTTCCGGCGGCGCTAGCCGAGCTGCGGCGGTTCTCCCCCTCTTAGCGCTGGTACTTTCATGGACGTACAGCGCTGACGGATCGGCTGGGCCAGGCGGACGGAGCGGCTGGGGCGGGCTGTATGAGCGGCGGGTGCGGGCGGCATTATAACACGGACCTCACACAGCGGGGCGGCAGCCTGCGCTGACCGCCCTGTTCCCCCCCAGCATACCTTGTCTCCTGTAGGGAGGGCTGCGACGGGACTTCTCCTGTAAGCTCCGTCCAGCTCTTGCAGCAGTTCATGGCTGTGACGGGGCTTCTATCTGTAAGCTCCGTCCAGCTCTTGCAGCAGTCAGTGGGCTGCGTGTGGCTGCTCTTTGTGAGGACCGACACGCCATGCGCTGCTCCGTGCAGCGGCACTATCCCAGACCCATGTTTTTAGTAGAAACTGGGAAGGGATGTGCTGGAGTAGTAGAAAAAAGTAAAAATTAAAATCAATATTTAAAGATAAGTGTGGGAACCCACACAAGCCTCTGTTAGTGCATGAGCACAGAAAAAACACTGAGGTACTCTGGGAATATGGAGGGGTGGAGAGTTCTAAATTTAAATATTCAGTGCCCTGTTTCCTGCGGAAGCCGTCCATATCCCAAGAGTACTCCAGTGACCCCTAGTGGATGAAAAAGAAAGTTAATTATGAAAATGAACACAGTGAAAGGCGTGATCCTGGGCAATAATAATAATACACTTTCCTTTCCCAAATTGGTAAGCACTTCTCCATAAATTAGTGCAAGTCTCCTTCTAACTTGGAAACAGGCTGATTGTCGCACAACTGTCCCAAACACTCCCTGTAAACGGCTTGACCGGTGCCCCAGGCTTATGCTATATGGTGTAGGCAAGTACTCACTCAGTCTCAGCGTAGGTACTGGTTGCTCAAGTCTCCAACACACTGCAGCATCTAGCTGCGGGATCTCCCTCTGTGTACAGGGCCCGCCGCTCTGCACCAGCTCCACGCTGATACAGAGGTTTCCCCCATTTCTGCTCCGTACCTCTCCCTGGGTCACGCTGCTGCACACATAGGACATGGGACCTTACTCTCTAATCACACTCTGTCTGAGGCACATGCATCACCAGTACTGGCTTCTGTGATCCTGTCAGCAGTGCACGTGGGTCCTCTCTCTCTCTGCAAAACAGAGCAGGGTCATATATCACCATGCTCTCCCTGCAGTTCCTCCTAGGGGAAAGGCTGTGCTGGGTTATATACAGCCTGCCCCAGCAATTCTCAAGTAGACAGGTTGTGATCTGTAATTCCACAACTGTGGGGTGCCACGAATGGCCACGGGTGAATGCCTGGAGGCCACAGCTGGAATGGAGCCATTCAGGTGCAAGGTGACAGGTAAGTAGCAAGAGCATAATGTGACACTTGGAACTTGATGTGCCCCAGAACCCTCAAATCCTTTATTATTGTCGCCATCAATGAAACTCTTAGAAAGTCCTCACCATATGTTATTTTGTTCCAGACCATATACACAAAATGTACCCTGGTGTGTCTCCCCAGACAATGTGGCCACTCCTGCACCTTTTTTTCCGCCTTTAGTGGTTGTGTCTTGTCCTTACCCCTTTCTGGACCATGATTAATTCTCTCACAACACAAACCCTGGGCCGCTCTTCGGGGGTCATTCCGACCCGATCGCATGCAGCAGTTCTGTGCTGTGGTGCGAATGGGTCAGAACTGTACATGCGCGGCATACGCATTGCTCACGTGTGTCGTTGCCCAGCGAGATCGGTCGCCGGGCAATGACGTGCACAACGAAAAAAGAAGGCGCAGCGCCGATTGCATGAAGATTGACAGTGGAGAGGCGTTTCGGTGCGGATACTCACTGTTGGATGCCGTTTTCGGGGAGTGGTCGTCCGAACGCAGGTGTGTCCAGGCAAACGGAGGGCGGATGTCTGACGTTGCTGGATCCGTCGCACAGGGTAAGTAGCTCCAGCCTTACTCCTAGGTTGATGACAACTTTTTTTTGCTTAGCAGGGCTGCACAAGCGATCGCAGCCCTGCTAAGCTAAAATACACTTCCCCATAGGCGGAGATTAGTTGATCGCACCAGCAGCAATAGTTGCTGGCTGCGATCAACTCGGAATGACCACCTTCATCCCTCGGCCCATCACACCTACTGCTGTACATCCCCTGTTATACTCCCAAACACAACGCCAAACTGATACTTCATACTGCGTGCACAGCAAGGTATGACATCGAAGATGCCTAACCCGTCCTCCAAACAAGAGGTAATGAATATGGTGAAGTTTCTGTCCTGAATGGAGTATATTCCTGGGCTTCTAATCAACACTATATATATATCCCCGGGCTTCTAATCTACACTATATATATATATATCCCCGGGCTTCTAATCTACACAATATATATCACTGGGCTGCTAATCAACACTATATATATCACTGGGCTTCTAATCAACACTATCTATATATATATCTATCTATCACTAGGCTTCTACTCAACACTATATATATATATATATATATATATATCCCTGGGCTTCTACTCAACACTATATATATATATATATATATATATATATATCCCTGGGCTTCTACTCAACACTATATATATATATATATATATATATATATCTATATCACTGGGCTTCTACTCAACACTATATATATCACTGGGCTTCTACTCAACACTATATATATCACTGGGCTTCTAATCGACACTATATATATCCCTGGGCTTCTAATCAACACTATATATATCCCTGGGCTTCTACTCAACACTATATATATATATATATATATATTAGAGATGAGCGCCGGAAATTTTTCGGGTTTTGTGTTTTGGTTTTGGGTTCGGTTCCGCGGCCGTGTTTTGGGTTCGACCGCGTTTTGGCAAAACCTCACCGAATTTTTTTTGTCGGATTCGGGTGTGTTTTGGATTCGGGTGTTTTTTTTTAAAAACACTAAAAAACTGCTTAAATCATAGAATTTGGGGGTCATTTTGATCCCAAAGTATTATTAACCTCAAAAACCATAATTTACACTCATTTTCAGTCTATTCTGAATACCTCACACCTCACAATATTATTTTTAGTCCTAAAATTTGCACCTAGGTCGCTGGATGACTAAGCTAAGCGACCCTAGTGGCCGACACAAACACCGGGCCCATCTAGGAGTGGCACTGCAGTGTCACGCAGGATGTCCCTTCCAAAAAACCCTCCCCAAACAGCACATGACGCAAAGAAAAAAAGAGGCGCAATGAGGTAGCTGTGTGAGTAAGATAAGCGACCCTAGTGGCCGACACAAACACCGGGCCCATCTAGGAGTGGCACTGCAGTGTCGCGCAGGATGTCCCTTCCAAAAAACCCTCCCCAAACAGCACATGACGCAAAGAAAAAAAGAGGCGCAATGAGGTAGCTGTGTGAGTAAGATAAGCGACCCTAGTGGCCGACACAAACACCGGGCCCATCTAGGAGTGGCACTGCAGTGTCACGCAGGATGGCCCTTCCAAAAAACCCTCCCCAAACAGCACATGACGCAAAGAAAAAAAGAGGCGCAATGAGGTAGCTGTGTGAGTAAGATAAGCGACCCTAGTGGCCGACACAAACACCGGGCCCATCTAGGAGTGGCACTGTAGTGTCACGCAGGATGGCCCTTCCAAAAAACCCTCCCCAAACAGCACATGACGCAAAGAAAAAAAGAGGCGCAATGAGGTAGCTGTGTGAGTAAGATAAGCGACCCTAGTGGCCGACACAAACACCGGGCCCATCTAGGAGTGGCACTGCAGTGTCACGCAGGATGGCCCTTCCAAAAAACCATCCCCAAACAGCACATGACGCAAAGAAAAAAAGAGGCGCAATGAGGTAGCTGTGTGAGTAAGATAAGCGACCCTAGTGGCCGACACAAACACCGGGCACATCTAGGAGTGGCACTGCAGTGTCACGCAGGATGGCCCTTCCAAAAAACCCTCCCCAAACAGCACATGACGCAAAGAAAAAAAGAGGCGCAATGAGGTAGCTGTGTGAGTAAGATAAGCGACCCTAGTGGCCGACACAAACACCGGGCCCATCTAGGAGTGGCACTGCAGTGTCACGCAGGATGTCCCTTCCAAAAAACCCTCCCCAAACAGCACATGACGCAAAGAAAAAAAGAGGCGCAATGAGGTAGCTGTGTGAGTAAGATAAGCGACCCTAGTGGCCGACACAAACACCGGGCCCATCTAGGAGTGGCACTGCAGTGTCACGCAGGATGTCCCTTCCAAAAAACCCTCCCCAAACAGCACATGACGCAAAGAAAAAAAGAGGCGCAATGAGGTAGCTGTGTGAGTAAGATAAGCGACCCTAGTGGCCGACACAAACACCGGGCCCATCTAGGAGTGGCACTGCAGTGTCACGCAGGATGGCCCTTCCAAAAAACATTCCACAAACAGCACATGACGCAAAGAAAAATTAAAGAAAAAAGAGGTGCAAGATGGAATTGTCCTTGGGCCCTCCCACCCACCCTTATGTTGTATAAACAGGACATGCACACTTTAACCAACCCATCATTTCAGTGACAGGGTCTGCCACACGACTGTGACTGAAATGACGGGTTGGTTTGGACCCCCACCAAAAAAGAAGCAATTAATCTCTCCTTGCACAAACTGGCTCTACAGAGGCAAGATGTCCACCTCATCATCATCCTCCGATATATCACCGTGTACATCCCCCTCTTCACAGATTATCAATTCGTCCCCACTGGAATCCACCATCTCAGCTCCCTGTGTACTTTGTGGAGGCAATTGCTGCTGGTCAATGTCTCCACGGAGGAATTGATTATAATTCATTTTAATGAACATCATCTTCTCCACATTTTCTGGATGTAACCTCGTACGCCGATTGCTGACAAGGTGAGCGGCGGCACTAAACACTCTTTCGGAGTACACACTTGTGGGAGGACAACTTAGGTAGAATAAAGCCAGTTTGTGCAAGGGCCTCCAAATTGCCTCTTTTTCCTGCCAGTATAAGTACGGACTGTGTGATGTGCCTACTTGGATGCGGTCACTCATATAATCCTCCACCATTCTTTCAATGTTGAGAGAATCATATGCAGTGACAGTAGACGACATGTCCGTAATCGTTGTCAGGTCCTTCAGTCCGGACCAGATGTCAGCATCAGCAGTCGCTCCAGACTGCCCTGCACCACCGCCAGCGGGTGGGCTCGGAATTCTGAGCCTTTTCCTCGCACCCCCAGTTGCGGGAGAATGTGAAGGAGGAGATGTTGACAGGTCGCGTTCCGCTTGACTTGACAATTTTCTCACCAGCAGGTCTTTCAACCCCAGCAGACTTGTGTCTGCCGGAAAGAGAGATCCAAGGTAGGCTTTAAATCTAGGATCGAGCACGGTGGCCAAAATGTAGTGCTCTGATTTCAACAGATTGACCACCCGTGAATCCTTGTTAAGCGAATTAAGGGCTCCATCCACAAGTCCCACATGCCTAGCGGAATCGCTCCGTGTTAGCTCCTCCTTCAATGTCTCCAGCTTCTTCTGCAAAAGCCTGATGAGGGGAATGACCTGACTCAGGCTGGCAGTGTCTGAACTGACTTCACGTGTGGCAAGTTCAAAGGGCAGCAGAACCTTGCACAACGTTGAAATCATTCTCCACTGCGCTTGAGACAGGTGCATTCCACCTCCTATATCGTGCTCAATTGTATAGGCTTGAATGGCCTTTTGCTGCTCCTCCAACCTCTGAAGCATATAGAGGGTTGAATTCCACCTCGTTACCACTTCTTGCTTCAGATGATGGCAGGGCAGGTTCAGTAGTTTTTGGTGGTGCTCCAGTCTTCTGTACGTGGTGCCTGTACGCCGAAAGTGTCCCGCAATTCTTCTGGCCACCGACAGCATCTCTTGCACGCCCCTGTCGTTTTTTAAATAATTCTGCACCACCAAATTCAAGGTATGTGCAAAACATGGGACGTGCTGGAATTTGCCCATATTTAATGCACACACAATATTGCTGGCGTTGTCCGATGCCACAAATCCACAGGAGAGTCCAATTGGGGTAAGCCATTCCGCGATGATCTTCCTCAGTTGCCGTAAGAGGTTTTTAGCTGTGTGCGTATTCTGGAAACCGGTGATACAAAGCGTAGCCTGCCTAGGAAAGAGTTGGCGTTTGCGAGATGCTGCTACTGGTGCCGCCGCTGCTGTTCTTGCGGCGGGAGTCCATACATCTACCCAGTGGGCTGTCACAGTCATATAGTCCTGACCCTGCCCTGCTCCACTTGTCCACATGTCCGTGGTTAAGTGGACATTGGGTACAGCTGCATTTTTTAGGACACTGGTGACTCTTTTTCTGAGGTCTGTGTACATTTTCGGTATCGCCTGCCTAGAGAAATGGAACCTAGATGGTATTTGGTACCGGGGACACAGTACCTCCAACAAGTCTCTAGTTGGCTCTGCAGTAATGATGGATACCGGAACCACGTTTCTCACCACCCAGGATGCCAAGGCCTCAGTTATCCGCTTTGCAGTAGGATGACTGCTGTGATATTTCATCTTCCTCGCAAAGGACTGTTGGACAGTCAATTGCTTGGTGGAAGTAGTAAAAGTGGTCTTACGACTTCCCCTCTGGGATGACCATCGACTCCCAGCAGCAACAACAGCAGCGCCAGCAGCAGTAGGCGTTACACGCAAGGATGCATCGGAGGAATCCCAGGCAGGAGAGGAATCGTCAGAATTGCCAGTGACATGGCCTGCAGGACTATTGGCATTCCTGGGGAAGGAGGAAATTGACACTGAGGGAGTTGGTGGGGTGGTTTGCGTGAGCTTGGTTACAAGAGGAAGGGATTTACTGGTCAGTGGACTGCTTCCACTGTCACCCAAAGTTTTTGAACTTGTCACTGACTTATTATGAATGCGCTGCAGGTGACGTATAAGGGAGGATGTTCCGAGGTGGTTAACGTCCTTACCCCTACTTATTACAGCTTGACAAAGGCAACACACGGCTTGACACCTGTTGTCCGCATTTCTGTTGAAATACTTCCACACCGAAGAGCTGATTTTTTTGGTATTTTCACCAGGCATGTCAGTGGCCATATTCCTCCCACGGACAACAGGTGTCTCCCCGGGTGCCTGACTTAAACAAACCACCTCACCATCAGAATCCTCCTGGTCAATTTCCTCCCCAGCGCCAGCAACACCCATATCCTCCTCATCCTGGTGTACTTCAACACTGACATCTTCAATCTGACTATCAGGAACTGGACTGCGGGTGCTCCTTCCAGCACTTGCAGGGGGCGTGCAAATGGTGGAAGGCGCATGCTCTTCACGTCCAGTGTTGGGAAGGTCAGGCATCGCAACCGACACAATTGGAGTCGGACTCTCCTTGTGGATTTGGGATTTCGAAGAACGCACAGTTCTTTGCGGTGCTACTGCTTTTGCCAGCTTGAGTCTTTTCATTTTTCTAGCGAGAGGCTGAGTGCTTCCATCCTCATGTGAAGCTGAACCACTAGCCATGAACATAGGCCAGGGCCTCAGCCGTTCCTTGCCACTCCGTGTGGTAAATGGCATATTGGCAAGTTTACGCTTCTCCTCCGACAATTTTATTTTAGGTTTTGGAGTCCTTTTTTTACTGATATTTGGTGTTTTGGATTTGACATGCTCTGTACTATGACATTGGGCATCGGCCTTGGCAGACGACGTTGCTGGCATTTCATCGTCTCGGCCATGACTAGTGGCAGCAGCTTCAGCACGAGGTGGAAGTGGATCTTGATCTTTCCCTAATTTTGGAACCTCAACATTTTTGTTCTCCATATTTTAATAGGCACAACTAAAAGGCACCTCAGGTAAACAATGGAGATGGATGGATTGGATACTAGTATACTTATGGATGGACTGCCGAGTGCCGACACAGAGGTAGCTACAGCCGTGGACTAACGTACTGTGTCTGCTGCTAATATAGACTGGATGATAATGATATGAAATCAATATATATATGTATGTATATATAATATCACTAGTACTGCAGCCGGACAGGTAGATAATATATTTATTAGGTAATGATGACTGATGACGGACCTGCTGGACACTGTCAGCTCAGCAGCACCGCAGACTGCTACAGTAAGCTACTATACTATAGTAGTATGTACAAAGAAGAAAGAAAAAAAAAAACCACGGGTAGGTGGTATACAATTATGGATGGACTGCCGAGTGCCGACACAGAGGTAGCTACAGCCATGGACTAACGTACTGTGTCTGCTGCTAATATAGACTGGATGATAATGATATGAAATCAATATATATATGTATGTATATATAATATCACTAGTACTGCAGCCGGACAGGTAGATAATATATTTATTAGGTAATGATGACTGATGACGGACCTGCTGGACACTGTCAGCTCAGCAGCACCGCAGACTGCTACAGTAAGCTACTATACTATAGTAGTATGTACAAAGAAGAAAGAAAAAAAAAAAACCACGGGTAGGTGGTATACAATTATGGATGGACTGCCGAGTGCCGACACAGAGGTAGCTACAGCCGTGGACTAACGTACTGTGTCTGCTGCTAATATAGACTGGATGATAATGATATGAAATCAATATATATATGTATGTATATATAATATCACTAGTACTGCAGCCGGACAGGTAGATAATATATTTATTAGGTAATGATGACTGATGACGGACCTGCTGGACACTGTCAGCTCAGCAGCACCGCAGACTGCTACAGTAAGCTACTATACTATAGTAGTATGTACAAAGAAGAAAAAAAAAAAAAAACACGGGTAGGTGGTATACAATTATGGATGGACTGCCGAGTGCCGACACAGAGGTAGCTACAGCCGTGGACTAATGTACTGTGTCTGCTGCTAATATAGAGTCTAGACTGGATGATAAATTATTGATAATGAGATGAAATCAATATAATATCACTAGTACTGCAGCCGGACAGGTACTATATATATTTATTATGTAATGACTGATGACGGACCTGCTGGACACTGTCAGGTCAGCACAGCACCGCAGACTGCTACAGTAAGCTACTATAGTAGTATGTATAAAGAAGAATGGAAAAAAAAAAAACCACGGGTAGGTGGTATACAATATTATATATATATATATATATATATATATATATATATATTATATACAATTATATATATATATATATATATATATATATTAAACTGGTGGTGATTGATTATTAAACTGGTGGTCAGGTCACTCACGTTGCAACTTGCAACTAGTACTCCGAGTCCTAAGCAGACAATCACAAAATATATATTATACTGGTGGTCAGTGTGGTCACAACAATGGCAGTGTGGCACTGACTCTGGCAGCAAAAGTGTGCACTGTACGTTATATGTACTCCTGAGTCCTGCTCTCAGACTCTAACTGCTCCCCACTGTCAGTGTCTCCCCCACAAGTCAGATAATACAATACACTTACAGTCACACTATCTAATCTATATCACTTCAGCAAGTAGTATAGTAGTATAGTAGTACTCCGCCAAATAATGCTCCCCAAAATTACTACTACTGTGTCTCTCTCGTCTCTACTGTGTCTCTCTCTTCTCTAAACGGAGAGGACGCCAGCCACGTCCTCTCCCTATGACTCTCAATGCACGTGTGAAAATGGCGGCGACGCGCGGCTCCTTATATAGAATCCGAGTCTCGCGATAGAATCCGAGCCTCGCGAGAATCCGACAGCGGGATGATGACGTTCGGGCGCGCTCGGGTTAACCGAGCAAGGCGGGAAGATCCGAGTCGCTCGGACCCGTGAAAAAAAACATGAAGTTCGGGCGGGTTCGGATTCAGAGGAACCGAACCCGCTCATCTCTAATATATATATATATATATATATATATCTATCACTGGGCTTCTACTCAACACTATATATATATATCCCTGGGCTTCTACTCAACACTATATATATATATATATATATATATATATCCCTGGGCTTCTACTCAACACTATATATATATATATATATACATCCCTGGGCTTCTACTCAACACTATATATATATATATATATATATATATATATATATATATATATATATCTATATATCACTGGGCTTCTACTCAACACTATATATATCACTGGCCTTCTAATCAACACTATATGTATCACTGGCCTTCTAATCAACACTATATATATCACTGGGCTTCTACTCAACACTATATATATCACTGGCCTTCTAATCAACACTATATATATCACTGGGCTTCTAATCAACACTATATATATCACTGGGCTTCTACTCAATACTATATATATTACTGGGCTTCTAATCGACACTATATATATCACTGAGATTCTAATCGACACTATATATATCACTGATCTTCTACTCAACACTATATATATCACTGGGCTTCTAATCAACACTATATATATCACTGGGCTTCTAATCAACACTATATATATCACTGGCCTTCTATTCACTATATATATCACTGGGCTTCTAATCAACACTATATATATCACTGGCCTTCTACTCACTATATATATCACTGAGATTCTTATCAACACTATACATATCACTGGGCTTCTAATGCACACCCTACCTGTAACCACCCTAACCAGTGCACACCCTACCTGTACCATCCTAACCAGTGCACACCCTAACCAGTGCACACCCTACCTGTACCACCCTAACCAGTGCACACCCTACCTGTACCACCCTAACCAGTGCACACCCTACCTGTACCATCCTAACCAGTGCACACCCTAACCAGTGCACACCCTACCTGTACCACCCTAACCAGTGCACACCCTACCTGTACCACCCTAACCAGTGCACACCCTACCTGTACCACCCTAACCAGTGCACACCCTACCTGTACCACCCTAACCAGTGCACACCCTACCTGTACCATCCTAACCAGTGCACACCCTACCTGTACCATCCTAACCAGTGCACACCCTACCTGTACCACCCTAACCAGTGCACACCCTACCTGTACCATCCTAACCAGTGCACACCCTAACCAGTGCACACCCTACCTGTACCACCCTAACCAGTGCACACCCTACCTGTACCACCCTAACCAGTGCACACCCTACCTGTACCACCCTAACCAGTGCACACCCTACCTGTACCACCCTAACCAGTGCACACCCTACCTGTACCATCCTAACCAGTGCACACCCTACCTGTACCATCCTAACCAGTGCACACCCTACCTGTACCACCCTAACCAGTGCACACCCTACCTGTACCACCCTAACCAGTGCACACCCTACCTGTGCGCCCCCCTAAAAGTGCACCCCCTACCTGTGCCACCCTAACCAGTGCACCCCCTACCTGTGCCACCCTAACCAGTGCACACCCTACCTGTACCACCCTAACCAGTGCACACCCTACCTGTACCACCCTAACCAGTGCACACCCTACCTGTGCGCCCCCCTAAAAGTGCACCCCCTACCTGTGAGTCCCCACCTGTGCGCCCCCTACCTGTACCACCCTAACCAGTGCGCCTCCTACCCATTGGCGTTTCTATCATGGGTGCAATGTGTGCGGTGCACACGGGTCCCTGGGTCCAGGGGTCCCACACTGCCCCATGTCGTTTATACTTACCTCTCCGGCGTCCCACTCCTAGCGTTACAGACGCTGTATTTGCAGCAAAAATCCATCCAAATATGGCCGCCTCGCATGCGCAGTTCAAAATTTGTCTCCGGACCATGGCGTCGCCATGTTTCCGGAGAGCTGCACATGTGCAGTATACTCCTGCTCGATGCCGGAGCCTGCAGCGCTGTGGAGAGAGGGAGCCCAACCAGAGTCTGCCCACGGGCCCCCTCCTCTCTTAAAACGCCCGTGCCCCTACCTGTACCACCCCTACCTGTGCGCCTCCTACCTGTACGCCTCCTACCTGTGCGCCTCCTACCTGTGCGCCTCCTACCTGTGCGCCTCCTACCTGTGCGCCTCCTACCTGTGCGCCTCCTACCTGTACCACCCCTACCTGTGCGCCTCCTACCTGTACCACCCCAACCTGTGCGCCTCGTACCTGTGCACCTCCTACCTGTACGCCTCCTACCTGTGCACCTCCTACCTGTACCACCCCTACCTGTGCGCCTCCCACCTGTGCACCTCCTACCTGTACGCCTCCTACCTGTACGCCTCCTACCTGTACCACCCCTACCTGTGCGCCTCCTACCTGTGCGCCTCCTACCTGTACGCCTCCTACCTGTACACCTATCTGTGCCGCCCCTACCTGTACCACCCCTACCTGGCGCCTCCCACCCGTGCCACCCCTACCTGTACCTGTGCGCCTCCTACCTGTGCACCTCCTACCTGTACCACCCCTACCTGTGCGCCTCCTACCTGTGTGCCTCCTACCTGTATCACCCCTACTTGTGCGCCTCCTACCTGTACCACCCCTACCTGTGTGTATCCTACCTGTGCACCTCATACTTGTGCACCTCTCCTACCTGTGCCACCCCTACCTGTGCACCTCCTACCTGTGTGCCTCCTACCTGTGCGCCACCTACCTGTGCGCCACCTACCTGTGCGCATCCTACTTGTGCGCCTCCTATCTGTACCACCCCTACCTGTGTGCCTCCTACCTGTACACCTACCTGTGCCACCCCTACCTGTGTGCCTCCTACCTGTACCACCCCTACCTGTGCATCTCCTACCTGTGCCACCCCTACCTGTGTGTGTCTCCTACCTGTGCACCTCCTACCTGTACCACCCCTACCTGTGTGTCTCCTACCTATGCACCTCCTACCTGTACCACCCCTACCTGTGTGTCTCCTACCTGTGCACCTCCTACCTGTACCACCCCTACCTGTGCACCTCCTACCTGTGCCACCCCTACCTGTGTGCCTCCTACCTGTGCACCTCATACCTGTGCGCCTCCTACCTGTGCCACCCCTACCTGTGTGCCTCCTAACTGTACACCTACCTGTGCCGCCCCTACCTGTGCGCCTCCTACCTGTACCACCCCTACCTGTGTACCTCCTACCTGTGCCACCCCTACCTGTGCACCTACCTGTACCACCCCTACCTGTGTGTCTCCTACCTGTGCACCTCCTACTTGTGCACCTCCTACCTGTACCACCCCTACCTGTACCACCCCTACTTGTGTGTCTACCTGTGCACCTCCTACCTGTGTGCCTCCTACCTGTGCACCTCCTACTTGTGCGCCTCCTACCTGTACCACCCCTACCTGTGTGCCTCCTACCTGTACACCTACCTGTGCCGCCCCTACCTGTGCCACCCCTACCTGTGCGCCTCCTACCTGTACCACCCCTACCTGTGTGCCTCCTACCTGTGCACCTCCTACCTGTGCCGCCCCTACCTGTGCACCTCCTACCTGTACCACCCCTACCTGTGCACCTACTACCTGTGCCACCCCTACCTGTGTGCCTCCTACCTGTGCGCCTCCTACCTATACCAGCCCTACCTGTGTGCCTCCTACCTGTACACCTACCTGTGCCTCCCCTACCTGTGCGCCTCCTACCTGTACCACCGCTACCTGTGTGCCTCCTACCTGTGCACCTCCTACCTGTGCCGCCCCTACCTGTGCGCCTCCTACCTGTACCACCCCTACCTGTGTGCCTCCTACCTGTGCTCCCCTACCTGTGTGCCTCCTACCTGTGCCACCCCCATCTGTGCGCCTAACTGTGCCACCCCTGTGTGCCTCCTACCTGTACCACCCCTACCTGTGTACCTCCTACCTGTACCACCCCTACCTGTGCACCTCCTACCTGTGCCACCCCTACCTGTGTGCCTCCTACCTGTGCCACCCCTACCTGTGCACCTCCTACCTGTACCACCCCTACCTGTGTGCCTCCTACCTGTGCCATCCCTAACTGTGCGCCTCCTACCTGTGCCACCCCCTACCTGTGTGCTTCCTACCTGTGCCACCCCTACCTATGTGCCTCCAACCTGTGCGCCTCCTACCTGTGCCACCCCTACCTGTGTGCCTCCTACCTGTACCACCCCTACCTGTACCACCCCTACCTGTACCACCCCTACCTGTGCACCTCCTACCTGTGCCACCCCTACCTGTGTGCCTCCTACCTGTGCCACCCCTACCTGTGCACCTCCTACCTGTTTTTTTTTGTTTGTGAATCTCATTATGAGCCTCTAACATGGGTTGCTACCCCAGCGATCTAATATATAAGGTGTGAGTGTCGACCATCTGGATATATATATATATATATATATATATACTTACAGTGGTCGAAGTGGAAATGATGTAGTGGGGGTATGGAGAATTTAAAAGGGTCCTGTGCTCACACTAGGGCATGTCATAGCATTTGCTGGAAAAGGGGTGTGGCCTTAAGATAGATGCTAAAAGCAAGTGAGCTAAAGGAGCTCTGACATCAGGTGGAGGAGCTAGGCCTACCTGTGTGCCTCCTACCTGTGCACCTCCTACCTGTCGCCTCCTACCTGTACCACCCCTACCCGTGTGCCTCCTACCTGTACACCTACCTGTGCCTCCCCTACCTGTGCGCCTCCTACCTGTACCACCCCTACCTGTGTGCCTCCTACCTGTGCACCTCCTACCTGTGCCACCCCTACCTGTGTGCCTCCTACCTGTGCACCCCTACCTGTGTGCCTCCTACCTGTACCACCCCTACCTGTGCACCTCCTACCTGTGCCACCCCTACCTGTGCCACCCTACCTGTGTGCCTCCTACCTGTGCCACCCCTACCTGTACCACCCCTACCTGTGCACCTACCTGTACCACCCCTACCTGTGCACCTACCTGTACCACCCCTACCTGTGTGCCTCCTACCTGTGGAATAATATTTGGAAAGGTTAGCGCGCTGAATGGTGAGTAGGAGGGGTGAATAGAATGGGGTGTTATGAATTGAGTGAAATCTGTAGATATGTGATTGTTCTCTGTGTTTTCCCGTGAATGTGTGTGTGAGGTAATGATCACTCTGGGAGGATAGGTGCCATATACTTTATTTGTGTATGCGGTGTCCAATGGCAGTATATAGGCTGTCCTTATATCAGCAACCTCTTTGAGGTATATTAATGGTTCCTTAATGTTATTTGCTCACCACTGTCAGGTATGTCCTGCAGACTACCCTTTACAAGGTATACCTTCCTAATGGTATACAAAATAGACCCCAGCTCGGGTGAATGTCAGGTGTGCCCTGCGGGTCACCTTTACCTTAGGAGTGGTGAGTGCCTATGTTCACTCTGAGACTGGGTGTCAGATGGTACTAACGGTGTATGATCAGTGCGGCGTCCCGCCTGTCATCAAGCCTCTATGTGCAGCGCTGAGGTGTGGGACCGTGGGCTGTGTGTATTTAGACTTACCGCCGGGGGCAGGTTTTTTGCCTGCCGCCGGTGAGCCGCGTCTCTGCTTTCCCCACCTCAGGCTACCAGTCCTCGGTGTCTTCTGTCTCCTTCGGTCCGCGCGCTGTCCAGCGGCCGCCGGTCTCCTCCGTCTCCTCCTTGTCTGTGTCCCGTCCTGCTGCTTCCGGGTTCGTGCGTCACGTTCAGTGTCACGTGAGCGCTCTGTTTGTGCACAGTTGAAAGTGCCGTGTTCCCTTCTCCGGCCGGAGAGGGGAATCTGTGAGTGAGTGTGATAAATCAATGAGTCCCTACCTGTCGCCTCCTACCTGTACCACCCCTACCCGTGTGCCTCCTACCTGTGCACCTCCTACCTGTACCACCCCTACCTGTGTGCCTCCTACCTGTACACCTACCTGTGCCACCCCTACCTGTACCACCCCTACCTGTGTGCCTCCTACCTGTGCACCTCCTACCTGTGCCACCCCTACCTGTGCGCCTCGTACCTGTGCCACCCCTACCTGTGTGCCTCCTACCTGTGCACCCCTACCTGTGTGCCTCCTACCTGTGCCACCCCTACCTGTGCGCCTCCTACCTGTACCACCCCTACCTGTGTGCCTCCTACCTGTGCCTCCCCTACCTGTGCGCCTCCTACCTGTACCACCCCTACCTGTGTGCCTCCTACCTGTGCACCTCCTACCTGTGTCGCCCCTACCTGTGCGCCTCCTACCTGTGCCACCCCTACCTGTGTGCCTTCTACCTGTGCACCCCTACCTGTGTGCCTCCTACCTGTGTGCCTCCTACCTGTACCACCCCCATCTGTGCGCCTACCTGTTCCACCCCTACCTGTGTGCCTCCTACCTGTACCACCCCTACCTTGTACCTCCTACCTGTGCCACCCCTACCTGTGCACCTCCTACCTGTACCACCCCTACCTGTGCACCTCCTACCTGTGTGCCTCCTACCTGTGCCACCCCTACCTGTGCCACCCCTAACTGTGCGCCTCCTACCTGTACCACCCCTACCTGTGTGCCTCCTACCTGTACACCTACCTGTGCCTCCACTACCTGTGCGCCTCCTACCTGTACCACCCCTACCTGTGTGCCTCCTACCTGTACCACCCCCATCTGTGCGCCTACCTGTGCCACCCCTACCTGTGTGCCTCCTACCTGTGCCACCCCTACCTGTGTGCCTCCTACCTGTGTGCCTCCTACCTGTACCACCCCCATCTGTGCGCCTACCTGTGCCACCCCTACCTGTGTGCCTCCTACCTGTACCACCCCTACCTGTGTGCCTCCTACCTGTGCCACCCCTACCTGTGTGCCTCCTACCTGTGCCACCCCTACCTGTGTCTCCTACCTGTGCACCTCCTACCTGTGCCACCCCTACCTGTGTGCCTCCTACCTGTGCGCCTCCTACCTGTACCACCCCTACCTGTGTGCCTCCTACCTGTACACCTACCTGTGCCTCCCCTACCTGTGCGCCTCCTACCTGTACCACCCCTACCTGTGTACCTCCTACCTGTGCCGCCCCTACCTGTGCGCCTCCTACCTGTACCACCCCTACCTGTGTGCCTCCTACCTGTGCACCCCTACCTGTGTGCCTCCTACCTGTGCCACCCCTACCTGTGCGCCTCCTACCTGTACCACCCCCATCTGTGCGCCTAACTGTGCCACCCCTACCTGTACCACCCCTACCTGTGTGCCTCCTACCTGTGCCACCCCTACCTTTACCACCCCTACCTGTACCACCCCTACCTGTGCGCCTCCTACCTGTACGCCTCCTACCTGTACACCTATCTGTGCCGCCCCTACCTGTACCACCCCTACCTGGCGCCTCCCACCCGTGCCACCCCTACCTGTACCTGTGCGCCTCCTACCTGTGCACCTCCTACCTGTACCACCCCTACCTGTGCGCCTCCTACCTGTGTGCCTCCTACCTGTATCACCCCTACTTGTGCGCCTCCTACCTGTACCACCCCTACCTGTGTGTATCCTACCTGTGCACCTCATACTTGTGCACCTCTCCTACCTGTGCCACCCCTACCTGTGCACCTCCTACCTGTGTGCCTCCTACCTGTGCGCCACCTACCTGTGCGCCACCTACCTGTGCGCATCCTACTTGTGCGCCTCCTATCTGTACCACCCCTACCTGTGTGCCTCCTACCTGTACACCTACCTGTGCCACCCCTACCTGTGTGCCTCCTACCTGTACCACCCCTACCTGTGCATCTCCTACCTGTGCCACCCCTACCTGTGTGTGTCTCCTACCTGTGCACCTCCTACCTGTACCACCCCTACCTGTGTGTCTCCTACCTATGCACCTCCTACCTGTACCACCCCTACCTGTGTGTCTCCTACCTGTGCACCTCCTACCTGTACCACCCCTACCTGTGCACCTCCTACCTGTGCCACCCCTACCTGTGTGCCTCCTACCTGTGCACCTCATACCTGTGCGCCTCCTACCTGTGCCACCCCTACCTGTGTGCCTCCTAACTGTACACCTACCTGTGCCGCCCCTACCTGTGCGCCTCCTACCTGTACCACCCCTACCTGTGTACCTCCTACCTGTGCCACCCCTACCTGTGCACCTACCTGTACCACCCCTACCTGTGTGTCTCCTACCTGTGCACCTCCTACTTGTGCACCTCCTACCTGTACCACCCCTACCTGTACCACCCCTACTTGTGTGTCTACCTGTGCACCTCCTACCTGTGTGCCTCCTACCTGTGCACCTCCTACTTGTGCGCCTCCTACCTGTACCACCCCTACCTGTGTGCCTCCTACCTGTACACCTACCTGTGCCGCCCCTACCTGTGCCACCCCTACCTGTGCGCCTCCTACCTGTACCACCCCTACCTGTGTGCCTCCTACCTGTGCACCTCCTACCTGTGCCGCCCCTACCTGTGCACCTCCTACCTGTACCACCCCTACCTGTGCACCTACTACCTGTGCCACCCCTACCTGTGTGCCTCCTACCTGTGCGCCTCCTACCTATACCAGCCCTACCTGTGTGCCTCCTACCTGTACACCTACCTGTGCCTCCCCTACCTGTGCGCCTCCTACCTGTACCACCGCTACCTGTGTGCCTCCTACCTGTGCACCTCCTACCTGTGCCGCCCCTACCTGTGCGCCTCCTACCTGTACCACCCCTACCTGTGTGCCTCCTACCTGTGCTCCCCTACCTGTGTGCCTCCTACCTGTGCCACCCCCATCTGTGCGCCTAACTGTGCCACCCCTGTGTGCCTCCTACCTGTACCACCCCTACCTGTGTACCTCCTACCTGTACCACCCCTACCTGTGCACCTCCTACCTGTGCCACCCCTACCTGTGTGCCTCCTACCTGTGCCACCCCTACCTGTGCACCTCCTACCTGTACCACCCCTACCTGTGTGCCTCCTACCTGTGCCATCCCTAACTGTGCGCCTCCTACCTGTGCCACCCCCTACCTGTGTGCTTCCTACCTGTGCCACCCCTACCTATGTGCCTCCAACCTGTGCGCCTCCTACCTGTGCCACCCCTACCTGTGTGCCTCCTACCTGTACCACCCCTACCTGTACCACCCCTACCTGTACCACCCCTACCTGTGCACCTCCTACCTGTGCCACCCCTACCTGTGTGCCTCCTACCTGTGCCACCCCTACCTGTGCACCTCCTACCTGTTTTTTTTTGTTTGTGAATCTCATTATGAGCCTCTAACATGGGTTGCTACCCCAGCGATCTAATATATAAGGTGTGAGTGTCGACCATCTGGATATATATATATATATATATATATATACTTACAGTGGTCGAAGTGGAAATGATGTAGTGGGGGTATGGAGAATTTAAAAGGGTCCTGTGCTCACACTAGGGCATGTCATAGCATTTGCTGGAAAAGGGGTGTGGCCTTAAGATAGATGCTAAAAGCAAGTGAGCTAAAGGAGCTCTGACATCAGGTGGAGGAGCTAGGCCTACCTGTGTGCCTCCTACCTGTGCACCTCCTACCTGTCGCCTCCTACCTGTACCACCCCTACCCGTGTGCCTCCTACCTGTACACCTACCTGTGCCTCCCCTACCTGTGCGCCTCCTACCTGTACCACCCCTACCTGTGTGCCTCCTACCTGTGCACCTCCTACCTGTGCCACCCCTACCTGTGTGCCTCCTACCTGTGCACCCCTACCTGTGTGCCTCCTACCTGTACCACCCCTACCTGTGCACCTCCTACCTGTGCCACCCCTACCTGTGCCACCCTACCTGTGTGCCTCCTACCTGTGCCACCCCTACCTGTACCACCCCTACCTGTGCACCTACCTGTACCACCCCTACCTGTGCACCTACCTGTACCACCCCTACCTGTGTGCCTCCTACCTGTGGAATAATATTTGGAAAGGTTAGCGCGCTGAATGGTGAGTAGGAGGGGTGAATAGAATGGGGTGTTATGAATTGAGTGAAATCTGTAGATATGTGATTGTTCTCTGTGTTTTCCCGTGAATGTGTGTGTGAGGTAATGATCACTCTGGGAGGATAGGTGCCATATACTTTATTTGTGTATGCGGTGTCCAATGGCAGTATATAGGCTGTCCTTATATCAGCAACCTCTTTGAGGTATATTAATGGTTCCTTAATGTTATTTGCTCACCACTGTCAGGTATGTCCTGCAGACTACCCTTTACAAGGTATACCTTCCTAATGGTATACAAAATAGACCCCAGCTCGGGTGAATGTCAGGTGTGCCCTGCGGGTCACCTTTACCTTAGGAGTGGTGAGTGCCTATGTTCACTCTGAGACTGGGTGTCAGATGGTACTAACGGTGTATGATCAGTGCGGCGTCCCGCCTGTCATCAAGCCTCTATGTGCAGCGCTGAGGTGTGGGACCGTGGGCTGTGTGTATTTAGACTTACCGCCGGGGGCAGGTTTTTTGCCTGCCGCCGGTGAGCCGCGTCTCTGCTTTCCCCACCTCAGGCTACCAGTCCTCGGTGTCTTCTGTCTCCTTCGGTCCGCGCGCTGTCCAGCGGCCGCCGGTCTCCTCCGTCTCCTCCTTGTCTGTGTCCCGTCCTGCTGCTTCCGGGTTCGTGCGTCACGTTCAGTGTCACGTGAGCGCTCTGTTTGTGCACAGTTGAAAGTGCCGTGTTCCCTTCTCCGGCCGGAGAGGGGAATCTGTGAGTGAGTGTGATAAATCAATGAGTCCCTACCTGTCGCCTCCTACCTGTACCACCCCTACCCGTGTGCCTCCTACCTGTGCACCTCCTACCTGTACCACCCCTACCTGTGTGCCTCCTACCTGTACACCTACCTGTGCCACCCCTACCTGTACCACCCCTACCTGTGTGCCTCCTACCTGTGCACCTCCTACCTGTGCCACCCCTACCTGTGCGCCTCGTACCTGTGCCACCCCTACCTGTGTGCCTCCTACCTGTGCACCCCTACCTGTGTGCCTCCTACCTGTGCCACCCCTACCTGTGCGCCTCCTACCTGTACCACCCCTACCTGTGTGCCTCCTACCTGTGCCTCCCCTACCTGTGCGCCTCCTACCTGTGTGCCTCCTACCTGTGCACCTCCTACCTGTGTCGCCCCTACCTGTGCGCCTCCTACCTGTGCCACCCCTACCTGTGTGCCTTCTACCTGTGCACCCCTACCTGTGTGCCTCCTACCTGTGTGCCTCCTACCTGTACCACCCCCATCTGTGCGCCTACCTGTTCCACCCCTACCTGTGTGCCTCCTACCTGTACCACCCCTACCTTGTACCTCCTACCTGTGCCACCCCTACCTGTGCACCTCCTACCTGTACCACCCCTACCTGTGCACCTCCTACCTGTGTGCCTCCTACCTGTGCCACCCCTACCTGTGCCACCCCTAACTGTGCGCCTCCTACCTGTACCACCCCTACCTGTGTGCCTCCTACCTGTACACCTACCTGTGCCTCCACTACCTGTGCGCCTCCTACCTGTACCACCCCTACCTGTGTGCCTCCTACCTGTACCACCCCCATCTGTGCGCCTACCTGTGCCACCCCTACCTGTGTGCCTCCTACCTGTGCCACCCCTACCTGTGTGCCTCCTACCTGTGTGCCTCCTACCTGTACCACCCCCATCTGTGCGCCTACCTGTGCCACCCCTACCTGTGTGCCTCCTACCTGTACCACCCCTACCTGTGTGCCTCCTACCTGTGCCACCCCTACCTGTGTGCCACCCCTACCTGTGTCTCCTACCTGTGCACCTCCTACCTGTGCCACCCCTACCTGTGTGCCTCCTACCTGTGCGCCTCCTACCTGTACCACCCCTACCTGTGTGCCTCCTACCTGTACACCTACCTGTGCCTCCCCTACCTGTGCGCCTCCTACCTGTACCACCCCTACCTGTGTACCTCCTACCTGTGCCGCCCCTACCTGTGCGCCTCCTACCTGTACCACCCCTACCTGTGTGCCTCCTACCTGTGCACCCCTACCTGTGTGCCTCCTACCTGTGCCACCCCTACCTGTGCGCCTCCTACCTGTACCACCCCCATCTGTGCGCCTAACTGTGCCACCCCTACCTGTACCACCCCTACCTGTGTGCCTCCTACCTGTGCCACCCCTACCTTTACCACCCCTACCTGTACCACCCCTACCTGTGCACCTCCTACCTGTGCCACCCCTACCTGTGCCACCCTACCTGTGTGCCTCCTACCTGTGCCACCCCTACCTGTACCACCCCTACCTGTGCACCTACCTGTACCACCCCTACCTGTGCACCTACCTGTACCACCCCTACCTGTGTGCCTCCTACCTGTGGAATAATATTTGGAAAGGTTAGCGCGCTGAATGGTGAGTAGGAGGGGTGAATAGAATGGGGTGTTATGAATTGAGTGAAATCTGTAGATATGTGATTGTTCTCTGTGTTTTCCCGTGAATGTGTGTGTGAGGTAATGATCACTCTGGGAGGATAGGTGCCATATACTTTATTTGTGTATGCGGTGTCCAATGGCAGTATATAGGCTGTCCTTATATCAGCAACCTCTTTGAGGTATATTAATGGTTCCTTAATGTTATTTGCTCACCACTGTCAGGTATGTCCTGCAGACTACCCTTTACAAGGTATACCTTCCTAATGGTATACAAAATAGACCCCAGCTCGGGTGAATGTCAGGTGTGCCCTGCGGGTCACCTTTACCTTAGGAGTGGTGAGTGCCTATGTTCACTCTGAGACTGGGTGTCAGATGGTACTAACGGTGTATGATCAGTGCGGCGTCCCGCCTGTCATCAAGCCTCTATGTGCAGCGCTGAGGTGTGGGACCGTGGGCTGTGTGTATTTAGACTTACCGCCGGGGGCAGGTTTTTTGCCTGCCGCCGGTGAGCCGCGTCTCTGCTTTCCCCACCTCAGGCTACCAGTCCTCGGTGTCTTCTGTCTCCTTCGGTCCGCGCGCTGTCCAGCGGCCGCCGGTCTCCTCCGTCTCCTCCTTGTCTGTGTCCCGTCCTGCTGCTTCCGGGTTCGTGCGTCACGTTCAGTGTCACGTGAGCGCTCTGTTTGTGCACAGTTGAAAGTGCCGTGTTCCCTTCTCCGGCCGGAGAGGGGAATCTGAGTGAGTGTGATAAATCAATGAGTCCCTACCTGTCGCCTCCTACCTGTACCACCCCTACCCGTGTGCCTCCTACCTGTGCACCTCCTACCTGTACCACCCCTACCTGTGCCTCCCCTACCTGTACCACCCCTACCTGTGTGCCTCCTACCTGTGCACCTCCTACCTGTGCCACCCCTACCTGTGCGCCTCGTACCTGTGCCACCCCTACCTGTGTGCCTCCTACCTGTGCACCCCTACCTACCCCTACCTGTGTGCCTCCTACCTGTACCACCCCTACCTGTGTGCCTCCTACCTGTGCCTCCCCTACCTGTGCGCCTCCTACCTGTACCACCCCTACCTGTGTGCCTCCTACCTGTGCACCTCCTACCTGTGTCGCCCCTACCTGTGCGCCTCCTACCTGTGCCACCCCTACCTGTGTGCCTTCTACCTGTGCACCCCTACCTGTGTGCCTCCTACCTGTGTGCCTCCTACCTGTACCACCCCCATCTGTGCGCCTACCTGTTCCACCCCTACCTGTGTGCCTCCTACCTGTACCACCCCTACCTTGTACCTCCTACCTGTGCACCTCCTACCTGTACCACCCCTACCTGTGCACCTCCTACCTGTGCGCCTTCTACCTGTGCCACCCCTAACTGTGCGCCTCCTACCTGTACCACCCCTACCTGTGTGCCTCCTACCTGTACACCTACCTGTGCCTCCACTACCTGTGCGCCTCCTACCTGTACCACCCCTACCTGTGTGCCTCCTACCTGTGCACCTCCTACCTGTGCGCCTCCTACCTGTGCCACCCCTACCTGTGTGCCTCCTACCTGTGCACCCCTACCTGTGTGCCTCCTACCTGTGCGCCTTCTACCTGTACCACCCCCATCTGTGCGCCTACCTGTTCCACCCCTACCTGTGTGCCTCCTACCTGTACCACCCCTACCTGTGTACCTCCTACCTGTACCACCCCTACCTGTGTGCCTCCTACCTGTACCACCCCTACCTGTGCCATCCCTAACTGTGCGCCTCCTACCTGTGCCTCCTACCTGTGCACCCCCTACCTGTGTTCCTCCAACCTGTGCACCTCCTACCTGTGCCACCCCTACCTGTACTACCCCTACCTGTGCACCCCCTACCTGTACCACCCCTACCTGTACCACTCCTACCTGTGCACCTCCTACCTGTGCACCTCCTACCTGTACACCTCCTACCTGTTTTTTTTTTGTTTGTGAATCTCATTATGAGCCTCTAACATGGGTAGCTACCCCAGCGATCTAATATATAAGGTGTGAGTGTCGACCATCTGTATATATATATATATATATATATATATATTTACAGTGGTCGAAGTGGAAATGATGTAGTGGGGGTATGGAGAATTTAAAAGGGTCCTGTGCTCACACTAGGGCATGTCATAGCATTTGCTGGAAAAGGGGTGTGGCCTTAAGATAGATGCTAAAAGCAAGTGAGCTAAAGGAGCTCTGACATCAGGGGAGGAGCTAGGCCGGCGGGATAGGAGCTCTGACATCAGGGGGAGGAGCTAGGCCAGCGGGATAGGAGCTCTGACATCAGGGGGAGGAGCTAGGCCAGCGGGATAGGAGCTCTGACATCAGGGGGAGGAGCTATCCACGCTAACAGATACTCCCTTCAGTAACCTGGTGGGGAGTGAAGCGTGGGGTGAACACGCAGGTGTATGCACAATATCCTCCACCAGCGGAACTGCCACTATTGGTGGAGATATCGGTGGTCCCGCGGGTCGTGTAGAGTTTATGGGGCTTTAGTATGTTCCTATGTGTCTTATGGTCTCAGTATTCCCCCTGAGTATGTGTGAGGGGGCAACTCTGTATTAGTGAGAAGAAAGCAACCAGACCACAGGCACGAGACTAATTCAGCGCTAGATGTATGCGTCGTATGGCGACGTCATAACTCCTGAATATCCGAAAACGTTCTCTGCTTCCTGACCTCTCCAGCCATTCTCTGCCCAGACATTTATCAACCAATATGTGGGACTAATTCCCTGAAAACGCGGTTTTGAAGGTTAGCCACAAATGTAAGTAGAAGGTATCCTCGATATCCGCTGCGATCCCTCCAGTCCCGCATGGAGCCACATCCCCCATAGCTGCGCAATTCACCGATATCCAGAATGCGAAGGTTATAAATACGGAGGGTGACGCTGAGTCTCTTCAGAATGACTTGTTTAGACTGGAAGCATGGGCAGCAAAATGGAGAATGCGCTTCAACATAGACAAGTGTAAGGTAATGCACTGTGGGGGCAAGACCAAAAATTACACCTACCTACTAAATGGGGTAAAATTAGGGGATTCTGTACTGGAAAAGGACTTCGGTGTCCTCATAGATAGCAAACTAAGCAGTAGTACCCAAAGTAGGAGTGCAGCAAAGAAGGCTAATAAGATATTAGCATGCATAAAACGGGGTATTGATGCTAGGGACGAGAGTATTATACTCCCATTATACGCTGCTCAAAAAAATAAAGGGAACACTAAAATAACACATCCTAGATCTGAATGAATGAAATATTCTTATTAAATACTTTGTTCTTTACATAGTTGAATGTACTGACAACAAAATCACACACAAACTATCAATGGAAATCAAATTTATTAACCCATGGAGGTCTGGATTAGGAGTCACTTTCAAAATTAAAGTGGAAAAACACACTACAGGCTGATCCAACTTTGATGTACTGTCCTTAAAACAGGTCAAAATGAGGCTCAGTAGTGTGTGTGGCCTCCACGTGCCTGTATGACCTCCCTACAACACCTGGGCATGCTCCTGATGAGGTGGTGGATGGTCTCCTGAGGGATCTCCTCCCAGACCTGGACTAAAGCATCCGCCAACTCCTGGACAGTCTGTGGTGCAACGTGGCGTTGGTGGATGGAGTGAGACATGATGTCCCAGATGTGCTCAATTGTATACAGGTCTGGGGAACGGGCGGGCCAGTCCATAGCATCAATGCCTTCGTCTTGCAGCAACTGCTGACACACTCCAGCCACATGAGGTCTAGCATTGTCTTGCATTAGGAGGAACCCAGGGCCAACCGCACCAGTCAGATTCTGTGCATATAATCAAATTTGCAGACGATATTGCCATCATGGGTCTTATTGGTGGAAATGATGACTCACAATTTATATCTGAAGTAGGCAGGTTGAAGGAGTGGAGTCAAGAAAATCAGTTGATACTTAATGTCAAAAAGACTAAGGAGATGATTATCAATTTTAGAATTAAAAATAGGTATATTTATGGTCCCTTAGTTTTAGATAAGCAGGAGGTGGAGACTGTAACATCTTTTAGATTTTTAGGCTTATATCTAATGATTTGTCATGGAATTCCCATGTTAATGCTGCTACAAAGAAAGTTCAACAGCATTTATACTTTCTTAGGAAGATGCGATCAGCAGGTATAAAAGAGGTAATTTTAATTAACTTTTATTCATGTATTATCGAGAGTGTTCTTACTTATGGTATTTTAGCCTGGTTCGGAAATTGTAGTATTATAGAGCGTAAGTCATTGTAAAGAATTGTGAAAACTGCTGGCAAGATAATTGGGTTACAATTGCCGCGTATTCAGTCTGTTTATGAGAAGAGGCTCCTTGTGAAGGCTGAGAGTATACTGGGTGATGCGACTCATCCTAATTATGGGATGTTTACTTTACTCCCCTCAAACTCTCGCTATAGATCGATATTGTGTAAGACCAGCCTGCTGAAAGATAGCTTTTTCCCTAGGGCTATAACAATGCTTAATGGTTCTAAATGTAGATAGGATTGTCACAGCTGCCTATGTGTTATCATGTCCTTACGGCTTTTTTTAAAGTATCTTATGGTATTGTTCTTTGTGCTATATATATTTCGTGGTGTCTGTTCTTTTGCTTACATGAAAATGTAATTGATTGTTCATGCGTTGAATATTTAATGACAATAAAACCAAATTTCAATTCCAATTCACCAGCATATGGTCTCACAAGGGGTCTGAGGATCTCATCTCGGTACCTAATGGCAGTCAGGCTACCTCTGGCGAGCATATGGAGGGCTGTGCGGCCCCCCCAAAGAAATGCCACCCCACACCATTACTGACCCACTGCCAAACCGGTCATGCTGGAGGATGTTGCAGGCAGCAGAACGTTCTCCTTGGCGTCTCCAGACTCAGTCACATGTGCTCAGTGAGAACCTGCTTTCATCTGTGAAGAGTACAGGGCGCCAGTGGCGAATTTGAAATCTTGGTGTTCTCTGGCAAATGCCAAACGTCCTGCACGGTGTTGGGCTGTAAGCACAACCCCCACCTGTGGACGTCAGGCCCTCATACCACCCTCATGGAGTCCGTTTCTGATCATTTGAGTAGACACATGCACATTAGTGGCTTGCTGGAGGTCATTTTGCAGGGCTCTGGCAGTGCTCCTCCTGTTCCTCCTTGCACAAAGGCAGAGGTAGCAGTCCTGCTGCTGGGTTGTTGCCCTCCTACGGCCTCCTCCACGTCTCCTGATGTACTGGCCTGTCTCCTGGTAGCACCTCCATGCTCTGGACACTACGCTGACAGACACAGCAAACCTTCTTGCCACAGCTCGCATTGATGTGCCATCCTGGATGAGCTGCACTACCTGAGCCACTTGTGTGGGTTGTAGGGAGGTCATACAGGCACGTGGAGGCCACACACACTACTGAGCCTCATTTTGACTTGTTTTAAGGACATTACATCAAAGTTGGATCAGCCTGTAGTGTGTTTTTCCACTTTAATTTTGAGGGTGACTCCAAATCCAGACCTCCATGGGTTAATAAATATGATTTCCATTGATAATTTTTGTGTGATTTTGTTGTCAGCAAATTCAACTATGTAAAGAACAAAGTATTTAATAAGAATATTTTATTCATTCAGATCTAGGATGTGTTATTTTAGTGTTCCCTTTATTTTTATGAGCAGTGTATAAATCACTTGTGAGGCCACATCTTGAATACTGTGTACAATTCTGGGCACCATATTACAAAAAGGATATCCTGGAGCTAGAAAAGGGTCAGAGATGGGTGACCAAATTGGTTAAGGGGATGGAGACGCTGGAATACGAGGAAAGGCTTGCAAGGCTACATGTTTACACTGGAAAAAAGGAGATTAAGAGGGGACATGATCAACATCTAAAAACATATAAGGGGTTAATGCACAGAGCTAGCAGGGGATCTGTTTTTGGTAAGATCAGCACAGAGGACAGGTGGTCACTCGCTCAGGTTAGAGAATAGTAGATTTCGCACACAGAGACGGAAAGGTTTCTTCACAGTAAGGACAATATGTATCTGGAATTCCCTGGCTGAGAGAGTAGTGATGGCGGACTCGGTCAGTACCTTTAAGAATGGTCTAGATAAACTCCACCCTGTATAAAGATATACTGGGTTATGGTGGGTAAATCATGAACTATAGTGTTAAAATAAAAAAGGAGCATGTCAGTCAAAGGTTAAACATTCACCACAGTTAAAATTAGTCTTAAAAATATCACAGTGCAGGAGTTCACTAACAGGTTGAACTGGATGGACTCATTTTCTATTATTATTTTTTCAACCTCAGAAACTATGTTACTATGAGAGACATCAGACCACGGTGGGGGGGGGGGGGGGGAGTCATGGACATTGGACTACTGGGGGGAGGGGGAGTCAGGGACATTAGACTACTGGGGGGAGGGGGAGTCAGGGACATTAGACTACTGGGGGGAGGGGGAGTCAGGGACATTGGACTACTGGGGGGAGGGGGAGTCAGGGACATTGGACTACTGGGGAGAGGGGGAGTCAGGAACATTAGACTACTGGGGGAGGGGGAGTCAGGGACATTAGACTACTGGGGGGAGGGGGAGTCAGGGACATTAGACTACTGGGGGGAGGGGGAGTCAGGGACATTAGACTACTGGGGAGAGGGGGAGTCAGGAACATTAGACCACTGGGGGAGGGGGAGTCAGGGACATTAGACTACTGGGGGGAGGGGGAGTCAGGGACATTAGACTACTGGGGGGAGGGGGAGTCAGGGACATTAGACTACTGGGGGGGGAGTCAGGGACATTAGACTACTGGGGGTGTAGTCAGGGACATTAGACTACTGGGGGGGTAGTCAGGGACATTAGACTACTGGGGGGGAGTCACGGACATTAGACTGCTGGAGGGGAGTCAGGAACATTAGACTGCTGGGGGGGAGTCAGGGACATTAGACTACTGGGGGGCAGTCAGGGACATTAGACTACTGGGGGGCAGTCAGGGACATTAGACTGCTGGAGGGGAGTCAGGGACATTAGACTACTGCTGGGGGGGGGGGGCTAATGTCAGGGACATTAGACTACGGGAGGGGGGGTAGTCAGGGACATTAGACTGC
>NC_086450.1:516551895-516632586 GCF_028390025.1 Pseudophryne corroboree | reverse complement strand
GAATCTGACTATCTCAATTCCAAACATCCCATAATTCCAGTCTTCTATGATTTGCCAAAAGTGCACAAAGACCAATCAAATCCACCAGAAGGTCAATCGTTGCTGGAGTAGATTCATTAACGGAAAATTTGTCAGATTGTATACATTAATTCCTTCAACCCATAGTATCCAAACATTGAGGACATTTAGTAGACAACAAAAGTCCATAAACATATTTGAAAACAACAAATGGGAAGAAGACTACCTTCTGGCAACTTGTGACATCAAGGCATTATACACGTGCATAGACCACACAAATTTAGGAGGAAACAACAGCTTTGCAATCAGCACAGATCAACTTTATAATACAGGGGATATGATTTACACTAGCCTACAATTTCTTTTGACTTAAGGAAATGTTCTATAAACAAAACAAGGGGACAGCCATGGGCACAAAATGTGCCCCTTCATATCCAAACCTAGTCCATTTGCAGTGGAGAAGACCAACATCTGATCGAATAACAAATACATAACCAACCTTGTCTTGTGGGCACACTACATAGACAATGTAATAATTATATGGAAACAAGACCTGGAAGAATCTCTCTCTACTTTTAATAACAACCAGTATAATCATGATTTCACAAGAAAAATAAACTATCATACAATCAATCACACAGTCTATGTGGAAAATAAGACCTGCATAAAAAAAACAGTTAAATGCAATAGTTACATTCACGTGCGAGTAACCATCATAAAAATTGGATCAAGAACCAAGAGGGCGGCTAAGAGACAAGATTTAATGAAACTTTAAAAAAAGCAGACTTTTTACAACAATCGGAAGATTTTGTTAGTCAATTTGAGGAGAAGGATTATGATAGGGAAATCCTGGAAGAAGGAAAAGTGGAGAAGACAGAGAGAAAAGATCTCAAATACAAAGAACATATATCTAATGAAGACCCCCCCCCCCCCCCTTTAGCACAGATATCTCAGGACAAAATTAATATTTAGGATAAAGCTTCTACATGCGGATGAAACCCTGAACAGTATCCTACCCGCTAAACCCAATATTATCAACGAGCACCTATAGTTAGAATGAATCTAGTACGAAGCGATCTCAGTAAGAAGGAACATCAGGTTTCTATCAATGTGACGTGTGCAAAAAGATTGTGCAAAAAACCTAAAACCAAAGAAGCTGGTAACATCCAAACCCAACAAAACAGAGTTCAGCGTAATGGACAAAACCACCTGCTATGCTAAAGGAGTAAAGTATGTGTTACAGTGTCCATGTGGACTGCAATATGTAGGGAGGACAGAGAGAAAAGTTAATGTGAGAATGAACACCTCTGCACCATAGTGTCCCCCTACACTTTAATAAAGCGCAGTGTGCGTGCAATTTGTAGGTCAAAAACACTAAGTAAAAATAGAGAGGAGGAGATTATGAAGAATCTAAGATGACTTATGAAGCAGATGCCCTCACCCCAAAAGGACTTAACGTGGACTTTGAAATTGTAAATTTTCGCTAAACATATATTCCCTATTCAGAGATACCCATCAACTATATAATTTCTAGAAGTCCTTATATTAGTAGTAGCATTATTAGAATTATTTAAATTACCCTTAAATCACTTGATTACCATGTATTTGTCATATATGTAGTGTGAATGTGTATTTTTTTTAAAATATATTTTTCAGTTATTTTTATATTTGGAATATATCATATTAAGAATCATCACAGTCATGATATTTATTTACATCTACCCTATAAAGCTGACCATGGAGGGGGGTGGTACCCTCATACCCTCACTAAGCCAGTGATTGGTGAAACGCGTCAGCAGAAGGTACCACCGAGCTTCACATCCACAAGACTTACCCAGGTCAAAGAAGATTGGACCCCGTTTTGCTGGCAAAGCCCTCCAGAACCAGCATGAAAATCTGAGCGCACTTACACCCCAACGTCTGAATTGCAGGACTCACCAGGAATTCCAGTAAGGATAGGGGTAAGTGAGGACTCCAGGCTGTTATTATTGGTCCATATGACAGACACTACAGTAGAAGTCCTCTTTATGATCACTGGATCCAATGAGTAATTTGAATCCACTGAGGAACAGCAATAGGATTACTATTATATGTATCTACTGTATTGTACGGAAGATCCATTTTGGCCCTCATTGAACTTGGCTTACTACGAACATTATTATTGAGATATATATATATATATATATATATATATATATATAATGCACTATAGCTTGGCACTCAGGATAAATGCTGTAAACTGTTGGGGTGCCTTCCCAAATATTAATAGTTACCAATGTCTTTACCAGAAAGAACCAGGCGGCACTCCCAAATTCCAATTCAAGCAGGTGTATTAGAAATTCATAGTGTCATAAACAGGCGTCAACGTTTCAAGGCTCGCAGGCCTTTTCGTCAGGACGTATATATTAGTGAAAAGATCTAGAAACATAGCTAACCAATGTGTCAATCTTACCTTTATACGTGCAGGTGCAGTTCAGCACGAGGACGCCCGCTGCTCCCACCCGGCCGGTAGTAGGAGGGGTTGCATACTGACGTGTTTCCTGTCAGTTGGTTACCATAGATACACTCAAACCGTGTACGTCCTCTCCCGTTGCCTGGGGAACAGCGCCGCGTCTAATGCTGATTCCTGCACATAAACAAGGTGCTTATCGGCTAGGGGTTCTCTCTTACAACCTATCTCTCAATTTCTTGACTATTTGTTACAACCGTTAGTGGCCAAACAGAGAACGTTTTTGAGGGATACTACACAATTTTTGTTAAAGTTGAGAGAAATAAAAAACATTCCCACTGGGGCTTTCTTGTGTACCTTGGATGTGAAGAATTTATATACGATCATACCACACAACATGGGGTTAGACTGCATGAGATCATTTCTACAAGCTAATCAATTTGTGGATTTTGATATTCCGTTGTTTTTGGAATTACTCAGATTTATTATTAAAGGTAAGATTGACACATTGGTTAGCTATGTTTCTAGATCTTTTCACTAATATATACGTCCTGACGAAAAGGCCTGCGAGCCTTGAAACGTTGACGCCTGTTTATGACACTATGAATTTCTAATACACCTGCTTGAATTGGAATTTGGGAGTGCCGCCTGGTTCTTTCTGGTAAAGACATTGGTAACTATATATATATATATATATATATATATATAATGGACAAACACGGTCGTTAATACAAATAGGTTAAATCACTGACACGTTTTGTCCATTTTCCAGTGTTTGGGAGCAAATGGTCGATTGTCATTTGCTCTCATCCATTACCAGGTTTTTATTCCAACCTGCCAGATAATTGTTTAGTGTTTGCCCATTTTAAGCCCCGTTCCCGTCTACACTATATTGCAGACTGCTATCTTCATAAAACCCTGGTTCTCAGAAAACATAACTTTCATTCAATGACGGCTGTGGCACGGAAGGGGTTAACCCTCCGTACCTGACACTGTCCTGTGTCTCCACCCCTCTGTGACCCAGCTATCTACCTCAGGATCCTGCGTTTCCATCTCTCTATGACCCAGCTATCTACAGTACCTCAAGATCCTGCTCTCCTGTGTCTCCACCCCTTGAACACAGCTATCTACCTCAGAATGCTGCTCTCCAGTGTCTCTACCCGCTGTGACCCAAGAATCTAACTCGGGACCACACTATCCTGCATCTTCACCCCCAATGACCCAGCTTTCTACCTCAGGATCCCACTCTCCTGAATCTCCACCCCTGTGACTCAGCTATCTACCTCAGTATCCCATTCTCCTGTATCGCCACCGTTCTATGACCCAAGCTAGTTATTTCAGGATCCCGTTGTCCAGTGTCTCCAGCTATTTGTGACCAAGCTATATACCTCAGGATCCTTTGTGTCTTTACCCCCTGTGACCCAGCTATCTATCTCAGGATCCTGCTCTACTGTATCTCCACCCCCCTGTGACCCAGCTATCTATCTCAGGATCCTGCTCTACTGTATCTCCACCCCCCTGTGACCCAGCTATCTATCTCAGGATCCTGCTCTACTGTATCTCCACCCCTCTGTGACCCAGCTATCTACCTTCAGATCCTGCTCTACTGCATCTCTGCTCTTTTGTGACCCAGCTATCTACCACAGGATCCTGCTCTCCTTTATCTCTACCCGCTCTGTGACCCATCAATCTACCTCCGGATTCTGCTCTACTGTGTCTCCACTCTTTTGTGACCCAGGTATCTACCTCAGGATCCTGCTCTCCTTTATCTCTACCCGCTCTGTGACCCATCAATCTACCTCCAGATTCTGCTCTACTGTGTCTCCACTCTTTTGTGACCCAGGTATCTACCTCAGGATCCTGCTCTCTTATAGCCCTACCCCTCTGTGACCCAGCAATGGGGGTAATTCCAAGTTGATCGCAGCAGGATTTTTGATAGCAATTGGGAAAAACCATGTGCACTGCAGGGGAGGCAGATATAACATGTGCAGAAAGAGTTAGATTTGGGTGGGTTATTTTGTTTCTGTGCAGGGTAAATACTGGCTGCTTTATTTTTACACTGCAAATTAGATTGCAGATTGAACACACCCCACCCAAATCTAACTCTCTCTGCACATGTTATATCTGCCTCCCCTGCAGTGCACATGGTTTTGCCCAATTGCTAACAAAAATCCTGCTGCGATCAACTTGGAATTACCCCCAATATGCCTCAGGATCCTGCTTTTCTGTGCATCCACACCTCCCTACAATATCTCCACCGCTCTGTGACCCAGGTATCTACTTCAAGATCCTGCTCTCCTGTGTCTCGACATATCTGTGACCCAGCTACCTACCTTATAATCACACTCTCCAGTTTCTCCACCCCCTTGTGACACAACTATCTACTTCAGGATCCTGCTGTCCAATGTCTCCACCCTCTGTGACCAAGCTATATACCTCAGGATCCTTTGTGTCTTTACCCCCTGTGACCCAGCTATCTATCTCAGGATCCTGCTCTACTGTATCTCCACCCCTCTGTGACCCAGCTATCTACCTTCAGATCCTGCTCTACTGCATCTCTGCTCTTTTGTGACCCAGCTATCTACCACAGGATCCTGCTCTCTTATGTCCAAACCCTTCTATGACCCAGCTATCTACCTCAGCATCCCTCTCTCCTGCGTCTGTACCGTTCTGTGACCCAAGCTAGTTATTTCAGGATCCCGTTGTCCAGTGTCTCCAGCTATTTGTGACCAAGCTATATACCTCAGGATCCTTTGTGTCTTTACCCCCTGTGACCCAGCTATCTATCTCAGGATCCTGCTCTACTGTATCTCCACCCCTCTGTGACCCAGCTATCTACCTTCAGATCCTGCTCTACTGCATCTCTGCTCTTTTGTGACCCAGCTATCTACCACAGGATCCTGCTCTCTTATGTCCAAACCCTTCTATGACCCAGCTATCTACCTCAGCATCCCTCTCTCCTGCGTCTGTACCGCTCTGTGACCCAGCTATATACCTAAGGATCCTGCACTCCTCTGTCTCCACTCCAGTGAACCAGCTATCTACCTCAGGATCCTGCTCTCCTTTATCTCTACCCGCTCTGTGACCCATCAATCTACCTCCGGATTCTGCTCTACTGTGTCTCCACTCTTTTGTGACCCAGGTATCTACCTCAGGATCCTGCTCTCTTATAGCCCTACCCCTCTGTGACCCAGCAATGGGGGTAATTTCAAGTTGATCGCAGCAGGATTTTTGATAGCAATTGGGCAAAACCATGTGCACTGCAGGGGAGGCAGATATAACATGTGCAGAGAGAGTTAGATTTGGGTGGGTTATTTTATTTCTGTGCAGGGTAAATACTGGCTGCTTTATTTTTACACTGCAATTTAGATAGCAGATTGAACACACCCCACCCAAATCTAACTCTCTCTGCACATGTTATATCTGCCTCCCCTGCAGTGCACATGGTTTTGCCCAATTGCTAACAAAAATCCTGCTGCGATCAACTTGGAATTACCCCCAATATGCCTCAGGATCCTGCTTTTCTGTGTATCCACACCTCCCTACAATATCTCCACCGCTCTGTGACCCAGGTATCTACTTCAAGATCCTGCTCTCCTGTGTCTCGACATATCTGTGACCCAGCTACCTACCTTATAATCACACTCTCCAGTTTCTCCACCCCCTTGTGACACAACTATCTACTTCAGAATCCTGCTCTCCAATGTCTCCACCCTCTGTGACCGAGCTATCTACCTCAGGATCCTGCTTACACTCCACCCCCTTTAGACACATCTATTTACCTTAGAATGCTGCTCTCCAGTATCTAGTCCCCCCTTACCCCCCGTGACTCAGCTATCTACCTCAGAATCTTAATCTATGTCTTAGCCCGTTTGTGACTCAGCCATCTACCTCAGGTTTCCGCTCTCCTGTATCTCCGCCACTCTGTGACCCAGGTATCTACCTCAGGATCCTGCTCGTGTCTCTACCCCCCAGTGACCCAGCTATCTGCTCTCCAGTGTCTCCACCCCCGTTAACCAATGTTCCCACTATCTACCTCAGGATCCCGGCTCCAACCCCTGTGACTCACCTATCGACTTACGTCAGGCTCCTGCTCTCCAATAGCTCCACCCCATACTACTCTGCCACTACTACCCTGTGATCCAGCTATCTACTGTATGTCAGGCTTTGCTCTTCCATATCACTGCCACCACGACGCAACTTGCGTCCACACTGCAGTACCACTAACACTGACACAACTAGCTACCCAGGTCAGGTTTTGTTCTCCCAAATCTCTACACGCTGCCACCACCACATAATGCACCTAGCTACCTATGTCAGGCTCCTACTTTCCCATCCTTCTACACACTAATACCACAATGACCCTGTGACCCAACTAGTTGTCTACATTAGGATACTACTCTCCAGTGTCTCCACACCCGTGTGACCCAGCTAACTCCGGATCCAACAATCCTTTGTCTATATTGCTCTGTTACCCAATTATCTACCTCAGGATCCCACAACCCTGTCTCCACCTGTCTGTTACACAGCTGTCTACTTCATCTCACTCTCCTGTGTCTCCACCCCGTGGTCCACCTATCTACCTCATCCCGCTCTGTGTCTACAATCCCCCAGTGAACAAGCTATCTCAGGATACTGCTCTCTAGTGTCTCCACTTCCCTGAGACATTGCAAACTTCCTCAGTATCCTGCAATCCTGCCTTACCCTATGATGTATCTACCTACCTCAGTCTCCTCCCCTTGTGGCCCAGCTATCTACGTCAGTATGCCGATCTCTTGTGGCTTCACTCCCTTCAACAATGTCTCCACATAACCTAGCTGCATCAGAATCTTGCTCCCCAGTGTGTCCACCACCCAATGACCGAGCTATCTACTTCAGCATCCCTCTCTCCTGTCTCTCCACCATCAGGAGCTTGCTCTCCGATGTCTCCATCCTTCCTGTACCCTGCTACCTCAGGATCCTACTCTCCTGTGACTAGACACCTTTCTACAATGTCTCCACCCCTCTGTGACTCCGCTATCTACCCCAAGATCCTGCTTTCCTATATCTCCACCCCTTTGTGATCTAGCTATCTACTTTAGGATCCTGCTCTCCTGTCTCCACCCCTTTGTGACTCAGCTATCTACCTCAGGAGCATGCTTTCCTGTCTCTCCACCACTCATGACCCAGCTATCTACCTCAGGATCCTGCTCTTCTGTGTCCTCTGCTCCCTTCTACAATGTCACCACCCTGTGACCCAGCTATCAACCTCAAGATCCTGCTCTCCTGTCTCCACCATCCTGTGACTAAACTATCTACCTGAGGATTCTACTCTCCTATGTCTCAACGTCATTGTGACCCAGCTATATACCTAAGGATCATGCTCTACTGTATCTCCACCCCTTTGTGACCAAGCTACCTAAAAATCCCACACTCCTGTGTCTCCACCCCTATGTGAGCCAGCTATCTACCTCAGGATACCGCGCTCTCCTATATCACCACCCCTCTGTGAGACTGCTATCTACCTCGAAGTCCCGCTCTCCTGTTTCTTCATCCCTGTGTGACCTAGCTATCTACCTCAAAGTCCTGCTCTTCTGTGTCTCCACCCCTCTGTGACCCAGCTATCGACCTCTGGATACCGCTCTCCTATATCTCCACCCCTCTGTGACCTAGCCATCTACCTCTGAATCCCTCTTTCCTGTGTCTTCACCATCAGGAACCCACTCTCTGGTGTCTACATCCTATCTTCCTCAGGCGCACGCTCTCCTGTGCCTCCTAAACTCCGTGATCCAGCTATCTACCTCAGCATCCTGCTCTCCAGTGTATCCACCCTTCTGACACCCAACTATATCAGATGCAAGCTCTCCTGTGTTTCCACCATTCCCTGACCCAACTGGCTACCTCAGGATCCTGCTCTAGTGTGCCCCCCCCCCCCCAGCTACCTACCTCCTCTCTTATTACTACAGAGTACTAGTACAGAAGTTCCTCAGTTCTGAAAAGCTACTAGACACTTAGCACCAAGACGAGACCTTCTCAAGTCTATGGATTATACTATTCTCTTGCCGTACACCACCCCTCATAACAGCCGAGTTCAGCTCAAAACTCCCCATGACTAACATATAAAGAAACGGTAACGCGAGGATAGCAGCAAGGAATTGTGGGGAAAATATTTATTGAGGTGGGATACAGAGTCGCCCAGTCCTTTCCCCTTCACCCTGCACCTCTCTAATACAGAGAAACCTGGGAAAGGAACGCTAAACGGGGAACACAGTGCTTAAAATCACGTTATACAATAAAAATGTACAAAAGCCCAAGGTATTAGGGTTGAATATATAAATATGTACAGGAGGAGACGGCGGCCACTCTATCTGCAGTCTCTATCCTTGAAAATGTCCCTGCGGGGTGGGGACCCCGGTCGCGCAGCGGAGATGAGTGGGGGAGGGGCACTCAGCAGATTGATGGGAGGGGTCTTGCTAAGCAGGCCAGTGCCAGGGTGAGAATAGAGAGCACCCAACATAGACGGTGTGGCAGACTGCATGGTGACATGGGCAGGCAGCCCGTAAATACGAGCCCGTTCAAAGTCCTCCCGCAGGATGTGGGCACGTTCTTCTCGCTGCTCATACAGACGTTGGGGAGGTGGATCCGCTCTGCGGTACACATCTCGCCAGGCTTCCAGTGCATTGGGATATTGCTCTCCCAGAAAAGCCCCCCGTAACCGCTCAAAGGGGGGTGATGGATGGGGTAAGTGAAGCCCTGGCAGGGGGGAGCGTCTCACTTCAAAGGTCAGTAGCTCAGGCTCCTCCTTCACTTTGACTTTGGAGGGATGATCCGGCGTCAGACGAGGCTTGGTCTCGGAGCTGCTTCCTGGCCGTACATAAGGGGAGAGAGTACGAGAGGGGCCGCGGCTCTCACTCCCCGGGAGACGTTGCATTGTGGTAAGAGGAGACACGCGCGGGGCCAAGCGGGAATACAGGAGATCCCTGTGAAAGACAGAAATACACAATGACATGTAAGTACATACAGGGAAGGTGGGAGAATAGCCACGGAAGCTGCTCTTACCGATCCTTCTCCTCCTTCATGTGCATGCTGTGCGGATCCTGGCCGGGGATGGTCGGGAAGGATGGCGGGGTGCGATGCAGCCGATTCCAAGGGTCATGTGGACTGGGAAAACTGTGACCCACAGAGGCTTCCTTATGACTGAACATTGTGGAAGGATCTAATAGAGGAGAATGTATGTACGATGGTTATCCGGTCCTCAACAGAAAGAACCAAGACTCCCAACTTACCCGGAACAGCCACCCTATAAATACCCCCAGTACAATTCTACCCCTCACATGTACACAGACAGAGAACCCCAGATAAAATACATCCTGAGATTTTAGGGTTTTTATTTCTGAGTAAAAGTGCGAACGCTCAAATCAACATAAAACAAAGAACAGTTAATAACCCACAAACTACTAACATGTGACGCCTGCCGACCACTTACTGTAAGAGGGGTTCCCCAGCCCGCCAAAGGCGCCATTTGTCAGCGATGCCAGCGTCGAGAACCCGGGACTACGGATGTAATGATCTGAAAGACAGCGGAATGGTCACTCAGGAGACAGAGCGAGAAACAGACAGACATAGAGCGCGCGAGAGAGAATGTCACATCTCCCGATCACAGAGTTCCTACAAAACATACCATCTATGTGCGCCACACGTGCGGCAGGGTGCGATCTGTATGTGTGCCACACGTGCGGCAGGGTGCGATCTGTATGTGTGCCACACGTGCGGCAGGGTGCGATCTGTATGTGTGCCACACGTGCGGCAGGGTGCGATCTGTATGTGTGCCACACGTGAGGCAGGGTGCGATCTGTATGTGCGCCACACGTGAGGCAGGGTGCGATCTGTATGTGCGCCACACGTGCGGCAGGGTGCGATCTGTATGTGCGCCACACGTGAGGCAGGGTGCGATCTGTATGTGCGCCACACGTGCGGCATGGTGCGATCTGTAAATGCGCTACATGTCAGGCATGGTGCAATATGTATATGTGCCACATGTGACGTGGGGTTCCACCCAGCAAGAGACTGATGCCTGTGACCCATTCAGACGCTACGGCCAGCACAGGCTGATTCTATCACAACATGACAATACGGCTCGTTTTAAGACTATCAAAATGAAAAAAACAGGATTTGAATTACCTACCGGTAAATCGTTTTCTCGTAGCCCATAAGAGATATTGGGAAGACTTAGTATGATGGGGTATAGATGGGGTCCAAAGGAGCCGGTGTACTTTAAATTTCTTCACTGGGTGTGCTGGCTCCTCCTCTCTACGCCCCTCCCACAGGCAGTTATAGGTAAAACAGTGCCCGAAGGAGAAAAGACATATAGGAGAGAAGGAACATAATAATGAGTGGTGAGAATTACACACCACTAACATAACCGACCAGCAACAGCTGAACAGGGTAACTTTTATATAAGAGAAAACCTGCAGAAAAGTCACCGCACTGAGGCCCAATATCCCTTATGGACTACGAGAAAAGGATTTACCGGTAGGTATTAAAATCCTATTATCTCTAGCATCCATAAGGGATATTGGGGAGACTTAGTACCATGGGGATGTCCCAAAGCTTCCAGAACGTGCGGGAACATGCGGAGGCTGCTGCAGCACCGTCTGCCCAAACTGGGTATCCTCTTTGGCCAGGGTATCAAACTTATAGAACTTCACAAAGGTGTTCTTCTCTGACCAGGTAGCCGCTCGGCATAGTTGGAGGGCCGAGACTCCATGGGCAGCCGCCCAGGAAGATCCCACTGATCTAGTAGAGTGGGCCTTCAGAGACTGTGGAACAGGTAAGGCTGCCGACACATAGGCCTGTTGGATAGTAAGCCTAATCCTACGAGCAATGGACTGCTTTGAAGCAGGACAACCCTTTTTCTGCGCATCATAGAGCACAAATAAGGAATCCGTCTTTCTGATCTGAGCCGTCCGCTTGACATAGATCTTCAAGGCTCGCACAGAATCCAATGCCTCCAGAGGAGCAGAAATGTCGAAACTTGACGGAACCACAATAGGTTGATTCAGGGGAAATGCAGAGACAACCTTCGGCAGGAACTGCTGTCTAGTCCGGAGCTCCGCTCTGTACTCGTAAAAGACCAAGTAAGGACTTTTACATGATAAGGCCCCCAATTCTGAGACACTTCTAGCAGAAGCCAGGGCCAGTAACATCACCATCTTCCACGTGAGGTACTTGTCTTCCACCGTCATCAGAGGTTCAAACCAGGAGGAATGTAGAAATTCCAACACCACATTCAAATCCCAGGGTGCAGTCGGTGGCTGTATGTGGAGTACTCCTTGCAAGTAGGTCTGAACTTCTGGCAACAATTTCTTCTGGAAGAAAATGGAGAGAGCTGAAATCTGGACCTTAATGGAACCCAGACATAAGTCCTTATCCACACCAGCCTGCAGGAAACGTAAGAAATGACCCAAATGGAACTCCACAGGCGGATACGTGCGTTCCTCGCACCAAGAGACATATCTCTTCCAGATATGATGATAGTGTTTTGACGTCACCGGTTTCCTGGCCTGAACCATGGCCATAACCTTTTGGAAAAGGCCATTGTGAGCTAGGATGTTCTGATCAACCTCCAATGCCGTCAAACGAAGCCGCCGTAAGTTCGGGTAGACGAATGGTCCCTGTTGAAGATCTCTTCTTAGTGGAAGAGGCCAAGGGTCTTTGACAGACATGTCCAAAAGATACGCGTACCATGCCCTCCGAGGCCAATCCGGGCAATCAGAATTGCCTGGACTCCTTGATTTCTGATCCGCTTGAGCACCCTTGGGAGCAGCGGAATCGGAGCAAAGAGATACACCAGCCGGTAAGGCCAAGGCGACGTCAGTGCATCCACTGCCCTCGCCTGAGGGTCCCTGGTTCGGGAGCAGTACCAGTGAAGCTTCTTGTTGAGTCGAGAAGCCATCATATCTATTTGTGGGCAGCCCCATCTGTCGATGATCTGCTGAAACAACCGATGGTGGAGCCCCCACTCCCCTGAGTATAGATCGTGACGACTCAGGAAGTCCTCTTCCCAGTTGTCCACCCCCGGAATGAAGATTGCTGACATTGCTCTTGCATTTCTTTCCGCCCAGAGGAGTATCGCAGGCTCTGCTTTTTGTCCCTCCTTGTCGATTGATGTATGCCACCGCTGTGGCGTTGTCCGACTGTACCTGGATTGCGTGATCCTTGAGCAGATGAGAGGCCTGAAGCAGAGCATTGCAGATCGCCCGAAGTTGCAGAATGTTGATCGGAAGGAGGGCTTCATGGGCTGACCACCTGCCCTGGAACTGCGCCTCTTGAGTGACAGATCCCCATCCCATCAGACTCGCATACGTCGTGAGGAGGACTCAATCCTGAATCCCGAAACTCCAGCCTTCCAGAATATTGGAGGACTGTAGCCACCACAGGAGGGAAATCCTGGCTTGAGGTGATAGCCGGATCATCCGGTGCATTTGTAGATGTGATCTGGACCACTTGCTCAGGAGATCCAATTGAAATGTTCTGGCATGGAACCTCAAATATTGGATCGCCTCGTATGAGGCGGCCATCTTCCCCAGCATTCTTATGCAGAGATGGATGGAAATTCTAGCAGGTTGGAGCACCATGCGAACCATCTCCTGAAGTGTTCTCACTTTGTCCTCCGGAAGGAACACCTTCTGGGCCACAGTATCCAGTAACATCCCCAGGAACAGGAGCCGCTGAGTTGGCTCCAGGTGGGACTTCTGTAAATTGAGAATCCACTCATGTTGTGAGAGAAGTTGGATAGTGCGGTCGATATGGAGCAATAACAGCTCCCTGGATTTTGCTTTTATCAGAAGATCGTCCAGGTAAGGGACAATACTGACCCCCTGGATCCGGAGCTGGAACATCCTCTCCACCATTACCTTTGTGAATACCCTCGGAGCTGTGGACAGGCCGAAGGGCAGTGCCTGGAACTGGTAGCGATCTTCCAGCAAGGCAAACCTCAGATAAGCCTGATGAGCTGGCCAAATAGGAATATGAAGGTAGGCGTCCTTGATATCCAAGGAAACCATGAACTCCTGTTCTTCCAGGCCTGCAATTACTGCTCGCAGGAATTCCATCTCGAACTTGAAAACCCTTAGGTAAGGGATCAAGGACTTTAGATTCAAAATGGGCCTTGCCAAACAGTCTGGCTTCGGTACCACAAACAGGTTGAAGTAATAACCCTTGCCTCGTTGTGGTATTAGTACTGGAACAATGACGTGGGACTGAACCAACTTTTGGATGGCCTGTTGCAACATAACTTGCGTATCCTCCAAAGCTGGTAAGCTTGGTTTGAAAAAGCGTTGAGGAGGAACACTGTCGAACTCCAGCCTGTAGCCCTGAGAAATGCAGGTCCCTGACCCAGGCACCCTGACAGAAAACCTCCCAGACGCGGCTGAAGTGACGCAGTCGAGCTCCTACCTCGAGATCCCCTCGGGGTGGGTGGGCACCGTCATGCTGAGGACTTAGTGGAAGCGGAACTGGTGCTCTGTTCCTGAGAACCGGTGGTTGCAGGTCTTTTAGTCTTACCTCTGGTGTCTCTGGCCGCATTGGAGGCACCTCTGGCCCTAGATCGAAATCTGGTAGACTGAAAGGACTGAACAGACGGTCCCGGGTAGGTACGCCTAGCCGGCGGGGCCCCAGTGGTGAGAAACGTGGATTGCTCTGCAGTGACTTTGGAAATCCACAGAAAAGGGGAGGGATTCCACACTGCGCTTGGATTCTGCGTCCGCTATGCACTGATGCAACCATAAGGCCCTAAGCACCGACACTGCCATGGCAGAAGTCCTAGCATTAATATTGCCCATCTCCTTGAGCGAGTCACAAAGGATGCGTGCAGTGTCCTGAATGTGCTTCAGGAGAGTCACCGTAGTGACCATAGGCATATCTCCCGGAGAGGCCCTCCTGAATTTGAGTAGCCCATGTATGAATGGCATGGGTCATCCAGCAACCCGCTATGACCGGCCTTTGCGATACACCTGCTGCTGTGTAAATAGAAAAATAGAGACTTCTCTAAAGTCTATCTCCAGGGTCCTTTATGGTAAAGGAGCCCGGGGCAGGCAGCACCGCCGTTTTGGACAGTCGAGAGACTGATGCATCAACCCCCGGGGGCTCCTCCCAAAAATTCCTACCTTCAGGAGCAAACGGAAAGGTGTGCAAAAATCTTTTTGACACTTGGAATTTTTTGTCTGGATTTTTCCAGGCTAATTTAAAGAGCTCATCTAGAGCTGCAGAATCGGGGAAAGTGACATAAGGCTTATTTTGTGTACAGAAAAATGACTGCTGTGACGCAGCGTCCTCTAGAGGGAGCTTTAACACGTCCCGTATAGCCAGAATGAGGGGTTCAATATCGTGTGCAGAGGCGGAATCCCCACTAACGAGATCCAAGTCATCCCCATCCTCCTGGATATCCTCATCTGAATCAGTGAGCAGAGCAGGTAGACCACGCTTCTGTGGTCCTGAGCTAGAGGGGAAGGAGGGGGCTGTGTAACCTCTGCCCTAGCAGCTAAGTCTGCGACAGCCTGCTGTAGTAGCTGAGTTTTCTGTGCATTAGCAGTGAGCTGGGATGACATATCAGACATCATAGTTATTAGAGCCCCTAACCAGGATGGCTCTGGACCCTCTCCCACAGCCCCTTCACTGATCTGAGAAGACTGGCTGCATTGTTCACAGGAAACAGAATCAGGCTATAAGGGAGAGAATCTGGTGTGGCATACACTGCATCGTTTGTGTTTACCCATGTCTCACAGTAATCACAATGACATACACACAGACAGTAATACTTAGCAAACCTGCCCTTACTGTATGTGAGAGGAGACACAGAGAGAGGAGACACAGAGAGAGGAGACCAGCACACCCCAGCTACACAGTCCCAGTGAGGCTGTCAGGTTACTATATCACAGTGAAACACCAATGATTGTATAAGACAGAGATAGTGTACAATAGCGGCTCTCCCCCTTTGCTACACCCTGTACCAGTTTTCCAGTGTGTTTTGTGAGTCAGGAAGCGCTGTGTGCGCCTGCTGCAGCTTCATTAAGCAGAGGAAGGCGCCAAAATACAGCTGGTCCTGCTCTGAGGTAGCTCATCCCCCCCCCCCCATGGCGCCGGAGCAACAGTGATTTTTTTATACTAGCAACGTCTCCTAGTTTGGTTAAAAACATCACACAAGTGCTAGTTTAAGCTACCGTCAGCCAGTTTACACAGGGGGCTCTAGCCGTCCCTCCCCATGAGAGTCCCGTATGCCGCGCAATGAACCGGGGTACCCTCCTATCTGGGCCCACGGCTTGTACTCACCACCAACGATCACCTTCAGGCATCTGTTAGGGGTGTGTGGCGTGCTGCGATTGCGACAGCTAAGGCGCCATGCCACGCTGACCGTCCCCCCCTAACTCCCATGGTGCAGATATACTGTTGCCCAAACTGCATACCGAAAATAATAAAAGTTTTAAAATAAACTGAAGAAAACTCTCTGGAGCTGCAGTGTGCATCCTCTCCTGAGGGCACTTTTTCTAAATTGCCTGTGGGAGGGGCATAGAGGGGAGGAGCCAGCACACCCAGTGAAGAAATTTAAAGTGCACCGGCTCCTTTGGACCCGTCTATACCCCATCGTACTAATTATCCCCAATATCCCTTATGAATGCTTGAGAAAAATAAATGAAAATCCCACACTTTTATATTAAGACAAACCCTGAAAACTCACCGACAGGACCAGAGGGTGTAAGAAAGGTGCCAGCTGAACTAACGATCTGAAACTGTCCGGGAGGGTGGGACGCAGCACCTGGGGGGACAGGAGCAGGAGGAAAGAGAATCACTATAGGACAGGATGTACCACCGAGGCGTCCTACAACTCGCACATCGCTGTACACAATATATTCCTACATATACAGATGTGGGCACTTACCTCTAGCCTCCTTCCACATTAAACAGCCCTTCCAGTCACGCCATGATGTGGGGTGACTTGGTAAAGCCAAGCATCTTTCCGTTTGACTTATTCCATTAAAATACGTCTTATTCACAAAACAATGTAAATAAGACGCACAAGCAGTTTATGCTGCGTAATATGATATGCGGCATGCCTATATTCTGTGTGTGACCGCGGCTGTATCTGTATACATAATGCTACGTTACAGTGTCAGTAATAGGATATGCTGCATGCCTATATTCTGTGTGTGACTGCGGCTGTATCTGCATACATAATGCTACGTTACAGTGTCAGTAATATGATATGTAGCATGCCTATATTCTGTGTGTGACTGCAGCTGTATCTGCATATAGAATGCTACGTTACAGTGTCAGTAATATGATATGCGGCATACCTATATTCTGTGTGTGACTGCAGCTGTATCTGCATACATAATGCTACATTACAGTGTCAGTAACAGGATATGCAGCATGCCTATATTCTGTGTGTGACTGCGGCTGTATCTGCATACATAATGCTACGTTACAGTGTCAGTAATATGATATGCGGCATGCCTATATACTGTGTGTGACTGCAGCTGTATCTGCATATAGAATGCTACGTTACAGTGTCAGTAATATGATATGCGGCATACCTATATTCTGTGTGTGACTGCAGCTGTATCTGCATATAGAATGCTACGTTACAGTGTCAGTAATATGATATGCGGCATACCTATATTCTGTGTGTGACTGCGGCTGTATCTGCATACGGAGTGCTACATTACAGAGTCAGTAATATGATATGCGGCATGCCTATATTCTGTGTGTGACTGCGGCTGTATCTGCATACATAATGCTACGTTACAGTGTCAGTAATAGGATATGTGACATGCCTATATACTGTGTGTGACCGCTGCTGTATCTGCATACATAATGCTACGTTACAGTGTCAGTAATAGGATATGTGACATGCCTATATACTGTGTGTGACCGCTGCTGTATCTGCATACATAATGCTACGTTACAGTGTCAGTAATAGGATATGCGGCATGCCTATATTCTGTGTGTGACTGCGGCTGTATCTGCATACGGAATGTTACGTTACAGTGTCAGTAATATGATATGCGGCATGCCTATATTCTGTGTGTGACTGCGGCTGTATCTGCATACGTAATGCTACGTTACAGTGTCAGTAATAGGATATGCGGCATGCCTATATACTGTGTGTGACTGCGCTGTATCTGCATACGTAATGCTACGTTACAGTGTCAGTAATAGGATATGCGGCATGCCTATATACTGTGTGTGACTGCAGCTGTATCTGCATATGGAATGCTACGTTACAGTGTCAGTAATAGGATATGCGGCATGCCTATATACTGTGTGTGACTGCAGCTGTATCTGCATACGTAATGCTACGTTACAGTGTCAGTAATAGGATATGCGGCATGCCTATATACTGTGTGTGACTGCAGCTGTATCTGCATACGGAATGTTACGTTACAGTGTCAGTAATATGATATGCGGCATGCCTATATTCTGTGTGTGACTGCGGCTGTATCTGCATACGTAATGCTACGTTACAGTGTCAGTAATAGGATATGCGGCATGCCTATATACTGTGTGTGACTGCAGCTGTATCTGCATATGGAATGCTACGTTACAGTGTCAGTAATAGGATATGCGGCATGCCTATATTCTGTGTGTGACTGCGGCTGTATCTGCATACATAATGCTACATTACAGTGTCAGTAACAGGATATGCTGCATGCCTATATACTGTGTGTGACTGCGGCTGTATCTACATACAGAATGCTACGTTACAGTGTCAGTAATAGGATATGTGGCATGCCTATATTCTGTGTGTGACTGAGGCTGTATCTGTATACATAATGCTACATTACAGTGTCAGTAATAGGATATGCGGCATGCCTATATTCTGTGTGTGACTGAGGCTGTATCTGTATACATAATGCTACATTACAGTGTCAGTAATAGGATATGCGGCATGCCTATATTCTGTGTGTGACCGCTGCTGTATCTGCATACATAATGCTACGTTACAGTGTCAGTAATAGGATATGTGACATGCCTATATACTGTGTGTGACCGCTGCTGTATCTGCATACATAATGCTACGTTACAGTGTCAGTAATAGGATATGTGGCATGTCTATATTCTGTGTGTGACTGCGGCTGTATCTGCATACGGAATGTTACGTTACAGTGTCAGTAATAGGATATGTGGCATGCCTATATTCTGTGTGTGACCGCTGCTGTATCTGCATACATAATGCTACATTACAGTGTCAGTAACAGGATATGCTGCATGCCTATATACTGTGTGTGACTGCGGCTGTATCTGCATACGGAATGTTACGTTACAGTGTCAGTAATAGGATATGCGGCATGCCTATATACTGTGTGTGACTGCGGCTGTATCTGCATACAGAATGCTACATTACAGTGTCAGTAACAGGATATGCTGCATGCCTATATACTGTGTGTGACTGCGGCTGTATCTACATACAGAATGCTACGTTACAGTGTCAGTAATAGGATATGTAGCATGCCTATATTCTGTGTGTGACTGAGGCTGTATCTGCATACATAATGCTACATTACAGTGTCAGTAACAGGATATGCTGCATGCCTATATACTGTGTGTGACTGCGGCTGTATCTACATACAGAATGCTACGTTACAGTGTCAGTAATAGGATATGTAGCATGCCTATATTCTGTGTGTGACTGAGGCTGTATCTGTATACATAATGCTACATTACAGTGTCAGTAATAGGATATGCTGCATGCCTATATACTGTGTGTGACCGCTGCTGTATCTGCATACATAATGCTACGTTACAGTGTCAGTAATAGGATATGTAGCATGCCTATATTCTGTGTGTGACCGCAGCTGTATCTGCATACGGAATGTTACGTTACAGTGACAGCAATAGGATATGCAGCATGTCTATATTCTGTGTGTGACTGCGGCTGTATCTGCATATGGATTGCTACGTTACAGTGTCAGTAATAGGATATGTAGCATGCCTATATTCTGTGTGTGACTGCGGCTGTATCTGCATACATAATGCTACGTTACAGTGTCAGTAATATGATATGCAGCATGCCTATATTCTGTGTGTGACCGCTGCTGTATCTGTATACATAATGCTACATTACAGTGTCAGTAATAGGATATGCTGCATGCCTATATACTGTGTGTGACCGCTGCTGTATCTGCATACAGAATGCTACGTTACAGTGTCAGTAATAGGATATGTAGCATGCCTATATTCTGTGTGTGACTGCGGCTGTATCTGCATACATAATGCTACGTTACAGTGTCAGTAATAGGATATGTGGCATGCCTATATTCTGTGTGTGACTGCGGCTGTATCTGCATATGGATTGCTACGTTACAGTGTCAGTAATAGGATATGCAGCATGCCTATATTCTGTGTGTGACCGCTGCTGTATCTGCATACATAATGCTACGTTACAGTGTCAGTAATAGGATATGTAGCATGCCTATATACTGTGTGTGACTGCAGCTGTATCTGCATACGGAATGCTACGTTACAGTGTCAGTAATAGGATATGCAGCATGCCTATATACTGTGTGTGACCGCTGCTGTATCTGCATACATAATGCTACGTTACAGTGTCAGTAATAGGATATGTAGCATGCCTATATTCTGTGTGTGACTGCGGCTGTATCTGTATACATAATGCTACGTTACAGTGTCAGTAATATGATATGCGGCATGCCTATATACTGTGTGTGACTGCAGCTGTATCTGCATATAGAATGCTACGTTACAGTGTCAGTAATATGATATGCGGCATACCTATATTCTGTGTGTGACTGCAGCTGTATCTGCATATAGAATGCTACGTTACAGTGTCAGTAATATGATATGCGGCATGCCTATATTCTGTGTGTGACTGTGGCTGTATCTGCATACGGAATGCTATGTTACAGTGTCAGTAATAGGATATGTGACATGCCTATATACTGTGTGTGACTGCGGCTGTATCTGCATACATAATGCTACGTTACAGTGTCAGTAATAGGATATGCGACATATGCCTATATACTGTGTGTGACTGCAGCTGTATCTGCATACGGAATGCTACGTTACAGTGTCAGTAATAGGATATGCTGCATGCCTATATACTGTGTGTGACCGCTGCTGTATCTGCATACATAATGCTACGTTACAGTGTCAGTAATAGGATATGCGGCATGCCTATATACTGTGTGTGACCGCAGCTGTATCTACATACGGAATGCTACATTACAGTGTCAGTAATAGGATATGTGACATGCCTATATTCTGTGTGTGACTGCGGCTGTATCTGCATACATAATGCTACATTACAGTGTCAGTAATATGATATGCGGCATGCCTATATACTGTGTGTGACTGCTGCTGTATCTGCATACATAATGCTACATTACAGTGTCAGTAATATGATATGCGGCATGCCTATATACTGTGTGTGACTGCAGCTGTATCTGCATACATAATGCTACGTTACAGTGTCAGTAATATGATATGTGGCATGCCTATATACTGTGTGTGACTGCAGCTGTATCTACATACATAATGCTACGTTACAGTGTCAGTAATATGATATGCGGCATGCCTATATTCTGTGTGTGACTGCAGCTGTATCTGCATACGGAGTGCTACATTACAGTGTCAGTAATAGGATATGCGGCATGCCTATATTCTGTGTGTGACTGCGGCTGTATCTGCATACGGAGTGCTACATTACAGTGTCAGTAATAGGATATGCGGCATGCCTATATACTGTGTGTGACCGCTGCTGTATCTGCATACATAATGCTACGTTACAGTGTCAGTAATAGGATATGCGGCATGCCTATATACTGTGTGTGACCGCAGCTGTATCTGCATACGGAATGCTACATTACAGTGTCAGTAATAGGATATGCTGCAGGCCTATATACTGTGTGTGACCGCTGCTGTATCTGCATACATAATGCTACGTTACAGTGTCAGTAATAGGATATGCGGCATGCCTATATTCTGTGTGTGACTGCGGCTGTATCTGTATACATAATGCTACATTACAGTGTCAGTAATAGGATATGTGACATGCCTATATTCTGTGTGTGACTGCGGCTGTATCTGCATACGGAATGCTACATTACAGTGTCAGTAATAGGATATGCGGCATGCCTATATACTGTGTGTGACCGCGGCTGTATCTACATACGTAATGCTACAATACAGTATCAGTAGTAGGATATGCGGCATGCCTATATACTGTGTGTGACTGAGGCTGTATCTGTATATGTAATGCTACGTTACAGTGTCAGTAATAGGATATGCGGCATGCCTATTTTCTGTGTGTGACTGCGGCTGTATCTACATACGGAAAGCTACGTTACAGTGTCAGTAATAGGATATGCGGCATGCCTATATACTGTGTGTGATCATGACTGCATCTGCATACGGAATGCTACGTTACAGTGTCAGTAATAGGATATGTGGTATGTTACAGTCTTTTTCTTAGTTACAGCAAATAGTTGGAAATAAAATTGTGCAAAATAAAGTCTATTACCAGTCATGAGAGAGGAAGTCCGCACCAGCTCATGTGAGGAGGGAAGAGCACCAAGTCCCGAACTCAGACAAACGAGATCATTACGGTATTCAGTCTTGTGAGGAGTCCCGTGTGCAAGCTGTGACACAGAGAGAGAAGATCTCATTGCCAGATTAGGAAAGAGCGAGAGGACAGAGTACAATATAAGGTGATGGGAGATAAACTGTGGGGACGACAGGCGAAAAGAGACCAGCATAAGGTGATGAGAGAGAGCCTGTAGGAGGACAGGAGGCAGGAGACCAGCATAAGGTGATGGGAGAGAGCCTATAGGAGGACAGGAGAAAGGAGACCACCATAAGGTGATGGGAGAGAGCCTGTAGGAGGACAGGAGAAAGGAGACCAGCATAAGTTGATGGGAGAGAGCCTGTAGGAGGACAGGAGAAAGGAGACCAGCATAAGTTGATGGGAGAGAGCCTGTAGGAGGACAGGAGAAAGGAGACCAGCATAAGGTGATGGGAGAGAGCCTGTAGGAGGACAGGAGAAAGGAGACCAGCATAAGGTGATGGGAGAGAGCCTGTAGGAGGACAGGAGAAAGGAGACCACCATAAGGTGATGGGAGAGAGCCTGTAGGAGGACAGGAGGCAGGAGACCAGCATAAGGTGATGGGAGAGAGCCTGTAGGAGGACAGGAGGCAGGAGACCAGCATAAGGTGATGGGAGAGAGCCTATAGGAGGACAGGAGAAAGGAGACCAGCATAAGGTGATGGGAGAGAGCCTGTAGGAGGACAGGAGAAAGGAGACCAGCATAAGGTGATGAGAGAGAGCCTGTACGAGGACAGGAGGCAGGAGACCAGCATAAGGTGATGGGAGAGAGCCTATAGGAGGACAGGAGAAAGGAGACCAGCATAAGGTGATGGGAGAGAGCCTATAGGAGGACAGGAGAAAGGAGACCAGCATAAAGTGATGGGAGAGAGCCTGTAGGAGGACAGGAGAAAGGAGACCAGCATAAGGTGATGGGAGAGAGCCAATAGGAGGACAGGAGAAAGGAGACCAGCATAAGTTGATGGGAGAGAGCCTGTAGGAGGACAGGAGAAAGGAGACCAGCATAAGGTGATGGGAGAGAGCCTGTAGGAGGACAGGAGAAAGGAGACCAGCATAAGGTGATGGGAGAGAGCCTGTAGGAGGACAGGAGAAAGGAGACCAGCATAAGGTGATGGGAGAGAGCCTGTAGGAGGACAGGAGAAAGGAGACCAGCATAAAGTGATGGGAGAGAGCCTGTAGGAGGACAGGAGAAAGGAGACCAGCATAAGTTGATGGGAGAGAGCCTGTAGGAGGACAGGAGAAAGGAGACCAGCATAAGGTGATGGGAGAGAGCCTGTAGGAGGACAGGAGAAAGGAGACCAGCATAAGGTGATGGGAGAGAGCCTGTAGGAGGACAGGAGAAAGGAGACCAGCATAAGGTGATGGGAGAGAGCCAATAGGAGGACAGGAGAAAGGAGACCAGCATAAGTTGATGGGAGAGAGCCTGTAGGAGGACAGGAGAAAGGAGACCAGCATAAGGTGATGGGAGAGAGCCTGTAGGAGGACAGGAGAAAGGAGACCAGCATAAGGTGATGGGAGAGAGCCAATAGGAGGACAGGAGAAAGGAGACCAGCATAAGGTGATGGGAGAGAGCCTATAGGAGGACAGGAGAAAGGAGACCACCATAAGGTGATGGGAGAGAGCCTGTAGGAGGACAGGAGGCAGGAGACCAGCATAAGGTGATGAGAGAGAGCCTATAGGAGGACAGGAGAAAGGAGACCAGCATAAAGTGATGGGAGAGAGCCTGTAGGAGGACAGGAGAAAGGAGACCAGCATAAGGTGATGGGAGAGAGCCAATAGGAGGACAGGAGAAAGGAGACCAGCATAAGTTGATGGGAGAGAGCCTGTAGGAGGACAGGAGAAAGGAGACCAGCATAAGGTGATGGGAGAGAGCCTGTAGGAGGACAGGAGAAAGGAGACCAGCATAAGGTGATGGGAGAGAGCCAATAGGAGGACAGGAGAAAGGAGACCAGCATAAGGTGATGGGAGAGAGCCTATAGGAGGACAGGAGAAAGGAGACCACCATAAGGTGATGGGAGAGAGCCTGTAGGAGGACAGGAGGCAGGAGACCAGCATAAGGTGATGGGAGAGAGCCTATAGGAGGACAGGAGAAAGGAGACCAGCATAAAGTGATGGGAGAGAGCCTGTAGGAGGACAGGAGAAAGGAGACCAGCATAAGTTGATGGGAGAGAGCCTGTAGGAGGACAGGAGAAAGGAGACCAGCATAAGGTGATGGGAGAGAGCCTGTAGGAGGACAGGAGAAAGGAGACCAGCATAAGGTGATGGGAGAGAGCCTGTAGGAGGACAGGAGAAAGGAGACCAGCATAAGGTGATGGGAGAGAGCCTGTAGGAGGACAGGAGAAAGGAGACCAGCATAAGGTGATGGGAGAGAGCCTATAGGAGGACAGGAGAAAGGAGACCAGCATAAGGTGATGAGAGAGAGCCTATAGGAGGACAGGAGAAAGGAGACCAGCATAAGGTGATGAGAGAGAGCCTGTAGGAGGACAGGAGAAAGGAGACCAGCATAAGGTGATGGGAGAGAGCCTGTAGGAGGACAGGAGAAAGGAGACCAGCATAAGGTGATGGGAGAGAGCCAATAGGAGGACAGGAGAAAGGAGACCAGCATAAAGTGATGGGAGAGAGCCTGTAGGAGGACAGGAGAAAGGAGACCAGCATAAGTTGATGGGAGAGAGCCTGTAGGAGGACAGGAGAAAGGAGACCAGCATAAGGTGATGGGAGAGAGCCTGTAGGAGGACAGGAGAAAGGAGACCAGCATAAGGTGATGGGAGAGAGCCTGTAGGAGGACAGGAGAAAGGAGACCAGCATAAGGTGATGAGAGAGAGCCTGTAGGAGGACAGGAGAAAGGAGACCAGCATAAGGTGATGGGAGAGAGCCAATAGGAGGACAGGAGAAAGGAGACCAGCATAAGGTGATGGGAGAGAGCCTATAGGAGGACAGGAGAAAGGAGACCACCATAAGGTGATGGGAGAGAGCCTGTAGGAGGACAGGAGGCAGGAGACCAGCATAAGGTGATGGGAGAGAGCCTATAGGAGGACAGGAGAAAGGAGACCACCATAAGGTGATGGGAGAGAGCCTGTAGGAGGACAGGAGGCAGGAGACCAGCATAAGGTGATGGGAGAGAGCCTATAGGAGGACAGGAGAAAGGAGACCAGCATAAGTTGATGGGAGAGAGCCTGTAGGAGGACAGGAGAAAGGAGACCAGCATAAGGTGATGGGAGAGAGCCTGTAGGAGGACAGGAGAAAGGAGACCAGCATAAGGTGATGGGAGAGAGCCTGTAGGAGGACAGGAGGAAGGAGACCACCATAAGGTGATGGGAGAGAGCCTGTAGGAGGACAGGAGTGTATTTTTACATAACATGTACTGTAATGGTCACTACTAGAAGTAGGGCTGTATTACTCTGGGAGAGGAGAGCCCCGGGGTAACATGAAAGCATCTGCAGCTTCTCTGGTTCGGTTGTATTCGGTTACTAGCAGCATGGGTTGGGATGGAGCCCACACTGACAGCTATACCATCGGAGTGAGTTTCTTGGCTAGCCATATTATGCCCACCCCTCATCTAGCAGCAAGATAATGATACAGAAAAATTGTTTTATACTGGCCAAATCCAGACCTTAAACTAACAGAGAGCTTGTGGCAGGAGCTGCAGCAGGGTGCAAAGTGTACATGAGATGAAGCAGATCTGTAAGGAGGAATTGTGCCCAAATTCCCCAAGACCATGTGCGGGACGGGTCAACATTTCAACATGTACTGTAATCGTCACCGGGGAGGCCAGGCCCTCAGTAACGTCAGCCGGCGTCACCGGGGAGGCCAGGCCCTCAGTAACGTCAGCCGGCGTCACCGGGGAGGCCAGGCCCTCAGTAACGTCAGCCGGCGACACCGGGGAGGCCAGGCCCTCAGTAACGTCAGCCGGCGTCACCGGGGAGGCCAGGCCCTCAGTAACGTCAGCCAGAGTCACCGGGGAGGCCAGGCCCTCAGTAACGTCAGCCGGCAGCACCGGGGAGGCCAGGCCTTCAGTAACGTCAGCCGGCGGCACCGGGGAGGCCAGGCCCTCTGTAACGTCAGCCGGCAGCACCGGGAAGGCCAGGCCCTCGGTAACGTTAGCTGGCGTCACCGGGGAGGCCAGGCCCTCAGTAACGTCAGCCAGCGGCAGCGGGGAGGCCAGGCCCTCAGTAATGTCAGCCTATGGCAGGGGGAGAATAAATGTATGGATGCAGATGACGTGATGAAGAGAAGGGCCACCAGGGTGGGGCGAGGAATACACATAACAGCAGTTATTAGAGGAATGGCAGCTACCAGAGGGGAGGGGGAACCGTACCTTCATTCTCTCCTGATGCCGCAGGATCATATAGGCCACGCGAACATGCATGGCGCACCAGCGCCCGGACCTCTGTGACACAAAGACATTATAACACGTGAGCCTCCCCCTCCCCCATCACACAGTAATGTGCCGCCTTTCCTTCCATACAAGTATTAATATAAAAGGTTACAAATCTGGATTCTGCATCTTAAGAGCTCAAGAGCTGCATCCTCCGACTCTGTACTGACATAGACACTGCATAAATACTCTGTACTGACAGATACTGCATAAATACTCTGTACCGACATAGACGCAGCATAAATACTCTGTACTGACATAGACACAGCATAAATACTCTGTACTGACAGACACTGCATAAATACTCTGTACTGACATAGACACTGCATAAATACTCTGTACTGACAGACACGGCATAAATACTCTGTACTGACATAGACACAGCATAAATACTCTGTACTGACATAGACACAGCATAAATACTCTGTACTGACATAGACACAGCATAAATACTCTGTACTGACAGACACAGCATAAATACTCTGTACTGACAGACACAGCATAAGTACTCTGTACTGACAGACACACAAGGCATAAATACTCTGTACTGACATAGACACACACAGCATAAATACTCTGTACTGACATAGACACAGCATAAATACTCTGTACTGACAGACACACACAGCATAAATACTCTGTACTGACATAGACACAGCATAAATACTCTGTACTGACAGACACAGCATAAATACTCTGTACTGACAGACAGCATAAATACTCTGTACTGACATAGACACTGCATAAATACTCTGTACTGACAGACACAGCATAAATACTCTGTACTGACAGACACAGCATAAATACTCTGTACTGACATAGACACAGCATAAATACTCTGTACTGACAGACACAGCATAAATACTCTGTACTGACATAGACACAGCATAAATACTCTGTACTGACATAGACACAGCATAAATACTCTGTACTGACAGACACACAAGGCATAAATACTCTGTACTGACATAGACACACACAGCATAAATACTCTGTACTGACAGACACAGCATAAATACTCTGTACTGACATAGACACAGCATAAATACTCTGTACTGACAGACACAGCATAAATACTCTGTACTGACAGACACTGCATAAATACTCTGTACTGACAGACACACAAGGCATAAATACTCTGTACTGACAGACACAGCATAAATACTCTGTACTGACAGACACAGCATAAATACTCTGTACTGACAGACACAGCATAAATACTCTGTACTGACAGACACAGCATAAATACTCTGTACTGACAGACACAGCATAAATACTCTGTACTGACAGACACACAAGGCATAAATACTCTGTACTGACATAGACACACACAGCATAAATACTCTGTACTGACATAGACACAGCATAAATACTCTGTACTGACAGACACACACAGCATAAATACTCTGTACTGACATAGACACAGCATAAATACTCTGTACTGACAGACACACAAGGCATAAATACTCTGTACTGACAGACACACACAGCTTAAATACTCTTTACTGACATAGACACAGCATAAATACTCTGTATTGACACACACACAGCATAAGTACTCTGTACTGACATAGACACAGCATAAATACTCTGTACTGACATAGACACACAAGGCATAAATACTCTGTACTGACAGACACACACAGCTTAAATACTCTTTACTGACAGACACGCACAGCATAAATACTCTGTACTGACATAAACACTGCATAAATACTCTGTACTGACATAGACACAGCATAAATACTCTGTACTGACATACACACAGCATAAATACTCTGTACTGACATACACACAGCATAAATACTCTGTACTGACAGACACACAGCATAAATACTCTGTACTGACATAGACACACACAGCATAAATACTCTGTACTGACATATACACAGCATAAATACTCTGTACTGACATAGACACAGCATAAATACTCTGTACTGACAGACACAGCATAAATACTCTGTACTGACAGACACAGCATAAATACTCTGTACTGACAGACACAGCATAAATACTCTGTACTGACAGACACAGCATAAATACTCTGTACTGACATAGACACAGCATAAATACTCTGTACTGACAGACACAGCATAAATACTCTGTACTGACACACACACAGCATAAATACTCTGTACTGACATAGACAGCATAAATACTCTGTACTGACAGACACAGCATAAATACTCTGTACTGACAGACACACACAGCATAAATACTCTGTACTGACAGACACAGCATAAATACTCTGTACTGACATAGACACAGCATAAATACTCTGTACTGACAGACACACACAGCATAAATACTCTGTACTGACATAGACACAGCATAAATACTCTGTACTGACATAGACACAGCATAAATACTCTGTACTGACATAGACACAGCATAAATACTCTGTACTGACAGACACAGACAGCATAAATACTCTGTACTGACAGACACACACAGCATAAATACTCTGTACTGACAGACACACACAGCATAAATACTCTGTACTGACATAGACACAGCATAAATACTCTGTACTGACATAGACACAGCATAAATACTCTGTACTGACAGACAGCATAAATACTCTGTACTGACAGACACAGAATAAATACTCTGTACTGACATAGACACAGCATAAATACTCTGTACTGACAGACACACACAGCATAAATACTCTGTACTGACATAGACAACATAAATACTCTGTACTGACATAGACACAGCATAAATACTCTGTACTGACATAGACACAGCATAAATACTCTGTACTGACATAGACACAACATAAATACTCTGTACTGACAAACACAGCATAAATACTCTGTACTGACATACACACAGCATAAATACTCTGTACTGACATACACACAGCATAAATACTCTGTACTGACAGACACAGCATAAATACTCTGTACTGACATACACACAGCATAAATACTCTGTACTGACATAGACACAGCATAAATACTCTGTACTGACAGACACAGCATAAATACTCTGTATTGATATAAACACGCAAGGCATAAATACTCTGTACTGACAGACACACCCAGCATAAATACTCTGTACTGACATAGACACAGCATAAATACTCTGTACTGACAGACACACAAGGCATAAATACTCTGTACTGACAGACACACAAAGCTTAAATACTCTTTACTGACAGACACGCACAGCATAAATACTCTGTACTGACATAGACACAGCATAAATACTCTGTACTGACATAGACACAGCATAAATACTCTGTACTGACACACAGCATAAATACTCTGTACTGACACAGACACACACAGCATAAATACTCTGTACTGACATAGACACACAGCATAAATACTCTGTACTGACAGACACAGCATAAATACTCTGTACTGACATAGACACAGCATAAATACTCTGTACTGACATAGACCCTGCATAAATACTCTGTACTGACATAGACACACAGCATAAATACTCTGTACTGACATAGACACAGCATAAATACTCTGTACTGACATACACAGCATAAATACTCTGTACTGACAGACAGCATAAATACTCTGTACTGACATAGACACACAGCATAAATACTCTGTACTGACACAGACACACACAGCATAAATACTCTGTACTGACAGACATATAGCATAAATACTCTGTACTGACATAGACACAGCATAAATACTCTGTACTGACACAGCATAAATACTCTGTACTGACACAGACACACACAGCATAAATACTCTGTACTGACAGACATATAGCATAAATACTCTGTACTGACATAGACACAGCATAAATACTCTGTACTGACACAGCATAAATACTCTGTACTGACATAGACACAGCATAATACTCTGTACTGACATAGACACAGCATAATACTCTGTACTGACATACACACACAGCATAAATACTCTGTACTGACAGACACACACAGCATAAATACTCTGTACTGACAGACACACACAGCATAAATACTCTGTACTGACAGACACACACAGCATAAATACTCTGTACTGACATATACACAGCATAAATACTCTGTACTGACACACAGCATAAATACTCTGTACTGACAGACACAGCATAAATACTCTGTACTGACAGACACAGCATAAATACTCTGTACTGACAGACACAGCATAAATACTCTGTACTGACAGACACAGACAGCATAAATACTCTGTACTGACAGACACAGCATAAATACTCTGTACTGACAGACAGCATAAATACTCTGTACTGACACAGACACACACAGCATAAATACTCTGTACTGACAGACATATAGCATAAATACTCTGTACTGACAGACACAGCATAAATACTCTGTACTGACACAGCATAAATACTCTGTACTGACATAGACACAGCATAATACTCTGTACTGACATAGACACACACAGCATAAATACTCTGTACTGACAGACACAGCATAAATACTCTGTACTGACAGACACAGCATAAATACTCTGTACTGACATAGACACAGCATAAATACTCTGTACTGACAGACACAGCATAAATACTCTGTACTGACAGACACAGCATAAATACTCTGTACTGACAGACACACAAGGCATAAATACTCTGTACTGACATAGACACACACAGCATAAATACTCTGTACTGACATAGACACAGCATAAATACTCTGTACTGACAGACACACACAGCATAAATACTCTGTACTGACATAGACACAGCATAAATACTCTGTACTGACAGACACACACAGCTTAAATACTCTTTACTGACATAGACACAGCATAAATACTCTGTATTGACACACACACAGCATAAGTACTCTGTACTGACATAGACACAGCATAAATACTCTGTACTGACATAGACACACAAGGCATAAATACTCTGTACTGACAGACACACACAGCTTAAATACTCTTTACTGACAGACACGCACAGCATAAATACTCTGTACTGACATAAACACTGCATAAATACTCTGTACTGACATAGACACAGCATAAATACTCTGTACTGACATACACACAGCATAAATACTCTGTACTGACATACACACAGCATAAATACTCTGTACTGACAGACACACAGCATAAATACTCTGTACTGACATAGACACACACAGCATAAATACTCTGTACTGACATATACACAGCATAAATACTCTGTACTGACATAGACACAGCATAAATACTCTGTACTGACAGACAGCATAAATACTCTGTACTGACAGACACAGCATAAATACTCTGTACTGACAGACACAGCATAAATACTCTGTACTGACAGACACAGCATAAATACTCTGTACTGACATAGACACAGCATAAATACTCTGTACTGACAGACACAGCATAAATACTCTGTACTGACACAGCATAAATACTCTGTACTGACATAGACACAGCATAATACTCTGTACTGACATACACACACAGCATAAATACTCTGTACTGACAGACACACACAGCATAAATACTCTGTACTGACAGACACACACAGCATAAATACTCTGTACTGACAGACACACACAGCATAAATACTCTGTACTGACAGACACACACAGCATAAATACTCTGTACTGACATATACACAGCATAAATACTCTGTACTGACAGACACAGCATAAATACTCTGTACTGACAGACACAGCATAAATACTCTGTACTGACAGACACAGCATAAATACTCTGTACTGACAGACACAGCATAAATACTCTGTACTGACAGACACAGACAGCATAAATACTCTGTACTGACAGACACAGCATAAATACTCTGTACTGACAGACAGCATAAATACTCTGTACTGACACAGACACACACAGCATAAATACTCTGTACTGACAGACATATAGCATAAATACTCTGTACTGACAGACACAGCATAAATACTCTGTACTGACACAGCATAAATACTCTGTACTGACATAGACACAGCATAATACTCTGTACTGACATAGACACACACAGCATAAATACTCTGTACTGACAGACACAGCATAAATACTCTGTACTGACAGACACAGCATAAATACTCTGTACTGACATAGACACAGCATAAATACTCTGTACTGACAGACACAGCATAAATACTCTGTACTGACAGACACAGCATAAATACTCTGTACTGACAGACACACAAGGCATAAATACTCTGTACTGACATAGACACACACAGCATAAATACTCTGTACTGACATAGACACAGCATAAATACTCTGTACTGACAGACACACACAGCATAAATACTCTGTACTGACATAGACACAGCATAAATACTCTGTACTGACAGACACACACAGCTTAAATACTCTTTACTGACATAGACACAGCATAAATACTCTGTATTGACACACACACAGCATAAGTACTCTGTACTGACATAGACACAGCATAAATACTCTGTACTGACAGACACACAAGGCATAAATACTCTGTACTGACAGACACACACAGCTTAAATACTCTTTACTGACAGACACGCACAGCATAAATACTCTGTACTGACATAAACACTGCATAAATACTCTGTACTGACATAGACACAGCATAAATACTCTGTACTGACATACACACAGCATAAATACTCTGTACTGACATACACACAGCATAAATACTCTGTACTGACAGACACACAGCATAAATACTCTGTACTGACATAGACACACACAGCATAAATACTCTGTACTGACATATACACAGCATAAATACTCTGTACTGACATAGACACAGCATAAATACTCTGTACTGACAGACAGCATAAATACTCTGTACTGACAGACACAGCATAAATACTCTGTACTGACAGACACAGCATAAATACTCTGTACTGACAGACACAGCATAAATACTCTGTACTGACAGACACAGCATAAATACTCTGTACTGACATAGACACAGCATAAATACTCTGTACTGACAGACACAGCATAAATACTCTGTACTGACACACACACAGCATAAATACTCTGTACTGACATAGACAGCATAAATACTCTGTACTGACAGACACAGCATAAATACTCTGTACTGACAGACACACACAGCATAAATACTCTGTACTGACAGACACAGCATAAATACTCTGTACTGACATAGACACAGCATAAATACTCTGTACTGACAGACACACACAGCATAAATACTCTGTACTGACATAGACACAGCATAAATACTCTGTACTGACATAGACACAGCATAAATACTCTGTACTGACATAGACACAGCATAAATACTCTGTACTGACAGACACAGACAGCATAAATACTCTGTACTGACAGACACACACAGCATAAATACTCTGTACTGACAGACACACACAGCATAAATACTCTGTACTGACATAGACACAGCATAAATACTCTGTACTGACATAGACACAGCATAAATACTCTGTACTGACACACAGCATAAATACTCTGTACTGACAGACACAGAATAAATACTCTGTACTGACATAGACACAGCATAAATACTCTGTACTGACAGACACACACAGCATAAATACTCTGTACTGACATAGACAACATAAATACTCTGTACTGACATAGACACAGCATAAATACTCTGTACTGACATAGACACAGCATAAATACTCTGTACTGACATAGACACAGCATAAATACTCTGTACTGACAGACACAGCATAAATACTCTGTACTGACATACACACAGCATAAATACTCTGTACTGACATAGACACAGCATAAATACTCTGTACTGACAGACACAGCATAAATACTCTGTATTGATATAAACACGCAAGGCATAAATACTCTGTACTGACAGACACACCCAGCATAAATACTCTGTACTGACATAGACACAGCATAAATACTCTGTACTGACAGACACACAAGGCATAAATACTCTGTACTGACAGACACACAAAGCTTAAATACTCTTTACTGACAGACACGCACAGCATAAATACTCTGTACTGACATAGACACAGCATAAATACTCTGTACTGACATAGACAGCATAAATACTCTGTACTGACACACAGCATAAATACTCTGTACTGACACAGACACACACAGCATAAATACTCTGTACTGACATAGACACACAGCATAAATACTCTGTACTGACAGACACAGCATAAATACTCTGTACTGACATAGACACAGCATAAATACTCTGTACTGACATAGACCCTGCATAAATACTCTGTACTGACATAGACACACAGCATAAATACTCTGTACTGACATAGACACAGCATAAATACTCTGTACTGACATACACAGCATAAATACTCTGTACTGACAGACAGCATAAATACTCTGTACTGACATAGACACACAGCATAAATACTCTGTACTGACACAGACACACAGCATAAATACTCTGTACTGACAGACATATAGCATAAATACTCTGTACTGACATAGACACAGCATAAATACTCTGTACTGACACAGCATAAATACTCTGTACTGACACAGACACACACAGCATAAATACTCTGTACTGACAGACATATAGCATAAATACTCTGTACTGACATAGACACAGCATAAATACTCTGTACTGACACAGCATAAATACTCTGTACTGACATAGACACAGCATAATACTCTGTACTGACATACACACACAGCATAAATACTCTGTACTGACAGACACACACAGCATAAATACTCTGTACTGACAGACACACACAGCATAAATACTCTGTACTGACAGACACACACAGCATAAATACTCTGTACTGACATATACACAGCATAAATACTCTGTACTGACAGACACAGCATAAATACTCTGTACTGACAGACACAGCATAAATACTCTGTACTGACAGACACAGCATAAATACTCTGTACTGACAGACACAGCATAAATACTCTGTACTGACAGACACAGACAGCATAAATACTCTGTACTGACAGACACAGCATAAATACTCTGTACTGACATACACAGCATAAATACTCTGTACTGACAGACAGCATAAATACTCTGTACTGACACAGACACACACAGCATAAATACTCTGTACTGACAGACATATAGCATAAATACTCTGTACTGACAGACACAGCATAAATACTCTGTACTGACACAGCATAAATACTCTGTACTGACATAGACACAGCATAATACTCTGTACTGACATAGACACACACAGCATAAATACTCTGTACTGACATATACACAGCATAAATACTCTGTACTGACAGACACAGCATAAATACTCTGTACTGACATAGACACATACAGCATAAATACTCTGTACTGACAGACACAGCATAAATACTCTGTACTGACATAGACACAGCATAAATACTCTGTACTGACAGACACACACAGCATAAATACTCTGTACTGACAGACACAGCATAAATACTCTGTACTGACAGACACAGCATAAATACTCTGTACTGACATAGACACAGCATAAATACTCTGTACTGACAGACACAGCATAAATACTCTGTACTGACAGACACAGACAGCATAAATACTCTGTACTGACATAGACACAGCATAAATACTCTGTACTGACATAGACACAGCATAAATACTCTGTACTGACATAGACACAGCATAAATACTCTGTACTGACATAGACACAGCATAAATACTCTGTACTGACAGACACAGAATAAATACTCTGTACTGACATAGACACAGCATAAATACTCTGTACTGACATAGACACAGCATAAATACTCTGTACTGACATAGACACACACAGCATGAATACTCTGTACTGACAGACACAACATAAATACTCTGTACTGACATAGACACAGCATAAATACTCTGTACTGACAGACACAGCATAAATACTCTGTACTGACATAGACACAGCATAAATACTCTGTACTGACATAGACACAGCATAAATACTCTGTACTGACATAGACACAGCATAAATACTCTGTACTGACAGACACAGCATATATACTCTGTACTGACATAGACAGCATAAATACTCTGTACTGACAGACACAGCATAAATACTCTGTACTGACAGACACAGACAGCATAAATACTCTGTACTGACAGACACACACAGCATAAATACTCTGTACTGACAGACACAGCATAAATACTCTGTACTGACAGATACTGCATAAATACTCTGTACCGACATAGACGCAGCATAAATACTCTGTACTGACATAGACACAGCATAAATACTCTGTACTGACAGACACTGCATAAATACTCTGTACTGACAGACACAGCATAAATACTCTGTACTGACAGACACAGCATAAATACTCTGTACTGACATAGACACAGACAGCATAAATACTCTGTACTGACAGACACACACAGCATAAATACTCTGTACTGACATAGACACAGCATAAATACTCTGTACTGACATAGACACAGCATAAATACTCTGTACTGACAGACACAGCATAAATACTCTGTATAAACCAATCACACAGGAATCCGGAGAAACTGAGAGAGGAGCCACGGAGGCAGAACTATCCGTGTCACAGCCGTCAGAACATACACGTACGCATGATACAGAGTGAGACTGTATGTACGGACAGCTAGGTCTCAGGACAGTTACGTGACATTATATATAGAGCTTGTGAGAGACCCAGATGGGCCAGAGACGCACACAGGGGGGGACACAGGCACTTACCCTTGGCTTGAATTGATCGCTCATCTGAAAAAGAAAGAAAACGCATTGTGAAGGCCCATGCAGAAAACCAGCCCAATAAGACCCCGAGGGGTAACGTTTCCGGGAAAAGGCTGGAATTATACCCCCCGACAGGAGACCGAGCGTCCCGATACAACTCCGAGGGTGGACACTGGAGCCTCTGGTGAACACACAGATGGTGACGAGGAAAGTGCCACCTACCTCTCCCTAGTGTAATAGCTGCCGGTCTCTGAGCCAATGGCTTCATGTTTTACAGACAGACCACCTACGCTGGTACATAATTTCCACAGACTAGAACCATGCTCCCATTGGTTGGCTAAGCCCAATCGGTAGATGGTGCATTGTGATAAGTACCTGGGGTATATGACTGTAGTAATAATAAGGACAGAAGCGCCATCCCCTGGGTCACCACCGCAGTAATAGGAAGAGCATGGTGGAGCACTGAGCGAAGAATCGGAGGGCTGGTCTGAAGAAGTCACCATTGCACGCAGAAACTACTGTGTCCAGATGTAGGACTTACACAGATGAACAGTACTGTGCAAAAGTTTTAGGCAGGTTTGGAAGAAATGCTGCACAGTAATAATGCTTTCATATATCATTTATTTTTATCAGTTAACAAAATACAAAGTGATTGAACAGAAGAGAAATGTAAATCACAGTATTTGGTGTGACTGCCCTTTCCCTTCAAACAGAATCAATTCTTCTAGGTACACTTGCACACAGTATTTGAAGGAACTCGGCAAGGAGGTTGTTATAAACATCTTGGAGAACTGACCACAGATGATCTGTGGGTGTAGGCTGCTCACATCCTTCCGTCTCTTCATGTAATCCCAGACAGACTCCATAATGTTGAGATCAGGTCTCTGTGGGGGCCATATCATCACTTGTTCTTCTCCTCGACTCCTTGTTCTTCTTTACACTGAAGTTCTTAATAACATTGGCTGTATGTTTTGGGGTCTTTGTCCTGCTGCAGAATTTGGAGCCGATCAGACGCCTCCTGATGGTTCTGCATGATGGATAAGTACCTGCCTGTATTTCTCAGCATTGAAGCAGAAAGAAACGGGCAATGTTGAGGACCATAGACGCAGTGGTTGGCCAAATGCATCAGATGAAAGACACATGATTACTTCCCTTCGAAATCAGAAGATGTCCAGCAGTGCCACCAGCTCAGACCTGGCAGAAACCAGTGGGACCCAGGTACACCCATCTACTGCTCGGAGATGTCTGGCCAGAAGTGGTCTTCATGGAAGAATTGCATCCAAAGAGTCATACATTCCATGTGGAAACAAGGCCAAGAGACTCAACTATGCAGGAAAACACAGGAACTGGGGGGCAGGAAAATGGCGGCAGGTGCTCTGGGCTGATGGGTCACAATGTGAAGTATCTGGTGTAACAGGAGGCAGGTGCTCTGGGCTGATGGGTCACAATGTGAAGTATCTGGTGCAACAGGAAGCAGGTGCTCTGGGCTGATGGGTCACAATGTGAAGTATCTGGTGGAACAGGAGGCAGTGTGCTCTGGGCTGATGGGTCACAATGTGAAGTATATGGTGGAACAGGAGGCAGGTGCTCTGGACTGATGGGTCACAATGTGAAGTATCTGGTGTAACAGGAGGCAGGTGCTCTGGGCTGATGGGTCACAATGTGAAGTATCTGGCTGGAACAGGAGGCAGGTGCTCTGGGCTGATGGGTTACAATGTGAAGTATCTGGTGGAACAGGAGGCAGGTGCTCTGGGCTGATGGGTCACAATGTGAAGTATCTGGTGGAACAGGAGGCAGGTGCTCTGGGCTGATGGGTCACAATGTGAAGTATCTGGTGTAACAGGAGGCAAGTGCTCTGGGCTGATGGGTCACAATGTGAAGTATCTGGTGTAACAGGAGGAAGGTGCTCTGGGCTGATGGGTCACAATGTGAAGTATCTGGTGTAACAGGAGGCAGGTGCTCTGGGCTGATGGGTCACAATGTGAAGTATCTGGTGTAACAGGAGGCAGGTGCTCTGGGCTGATGGGTCACAATGTGAAGTATCTGGTGTAACAGGAGGCAGGTGCTCTGGGCTGATGGGTTACAATGTGAAGTATCTGGTGGAACAGGAGGCAGTGTGCTCTGGGCTGATGGGTCACAATGTGAAGTATCTGGTGGAACAGGAGGCAGGTGCTCTGGGCTGATGGGTCACAATGTGAAGTATCTGGTGGAACAGGAGGCAGGTGCTCTGGGCTGATGGGTCACAATGTGAAGTATCTGGTGGAACAGGAGGCAGGTGCTCTGGGCTGATGGGTCACAATGTGAAGTATCTGGTGGAACAGGAGGCAGGTGCTCTGGGCTGATGGGTTACAATGTGAAGTATCTGGTGTAACAGGAGGCAGGTGCTCTGGGCTGATGGGTTACAATGTGAAGTATCTGGTGGAACAGGAGGCAGGTGCTCTGGGCTGATGGGTCACAATGTGAAGTATCTGGTGTAACAGGAGGCAGTGTGCTCTGGGCTGATGGGTCACAATGTGAAGTATCTGGTGGAACAGAAGGCAGGTGCTCTGGGCTGATGGGTCACAATGTGAAGTATCTGGTGGAACAGGAGGCAGGTGCTCTGGGCTGATGGGTCACAATGTGAAGTATCTGGTGTAACAGGAGGCAGGTGCTCTGGGCTGATGGGTCACAATGTGAAGTATCTGGTGCAACAGGAAGCAGTGTGCTCTGGGCTGATGGGTCACAATGTGAAGTATATGGTGGAACAGAAGGCAGTGTGCTCTGGGCTGATGGGTTACAATGTGAAGTATCTGGTGTAACAGGAGGCAGGTGCTCTGGGCTGATGGGTCACAATGGGGTCAATTCTATTCGGCAACTAAAGAATATCGCCGGGAATTAGCTCCCGACGCTATTCAATTCAGCTGCCAGTGACCCGCAATTGTCGGGGGATGAGAGAAGAAACCCGACAAAAGTGCTGCCTCGCGGCCGGCGCGAGGCTGATTCTGTCGGGAATCAGCATCGCCGCGAGTAGTTAAGTCGGAGAATGCCCGTTCTCCCGACAAAACTACCTGTTAAGTCGGCGAGAACGGGACATCGCCGACTTAACTGGAGCTGAATTGAATAGCGTCGGGAGCTAATTCCCGGCGCTATTCTTAAGTTGCCGAATAGAATCGACCCCAATGTGAAGTATCTGGTGTAACAGGAGGCAGGTGCTCTGGGCTGATGGGTCACAATGTGAAGTCTATGGTGTAACAGGAGGCAGGTGCTCTGGGCTGATGGGTCACAATGTGATGTATCTGGTGTAACAGGAGGCAGGTGCTCTGGGCTGATGGGTTACAATGTGAAGTATCTGGTGTAACAGGAGGCAGGTGCTCTGGGCTGATGGGTCACAATGTGAAGTATATGGTGTAACAGGAGGCAGGTGCTCTGGGCTGATGGGTCACAATGTGATGTATCTGGTGTAACAGGAGGCAGGTGCTCTGGGCTGATGGGTCACAATGTGAAGTATCTGGTGTAACAGGAGGCAGGTGCTCTGGGCTGATGGGTCACAATGTGAAGTATCTGGTGTAACAGGAGGCAGGTGCTCTGGGCTGATGGGTCACAATGTGAAGTATCTGGTGTAACAGGAGGCAGGTGCTCTGGGCTGATGGGTCACAATGTGAAGTATATGGTGTAACAGGAGGCAGGTGCTCTGGGCTGATGGGTCACAATGTGAAGTATCTGGTGTAACAGGAGGCAGGTGCTCTGGGCTGATGGGTCACAATGTGAAGTATCTGGTGTAACAGGAGGCAGGTGCTCTGGACTGATGGGTCACAATGTGAAGTATCTGGTGGAACAGGAGGCAGGTGCTCTGGGCTGATGGGTCACAATGTGAAGTATCTGGTGGAACAGGAGGCAGTGTGCTCTGGGCTGATGGGTCACAATGTGAAGTATCTGGTGTAACAGGAGGCAGGTGCTCTGGGCTGATGGGTCACAATGTGAAGTATCTGGTGGAACAGGAGGCAGGTGCTCTGGGCTGATGGGTCACAATGTGAAGTATCTGGTGTAACAGGAGGCAGGTGCTCTGGGCTGATGGGTCACAATGTGAAGTATCTGGTGTAACAGGAGGCAGGTGCTCTGGGCTGATGGGTCACAATGTGAAGTATCTGGTGGAACAGGAGGCAGGTGCTCTGGGCTGATGGGTCACAATGTGAAGTATCTGGTGTAACAGGAGGCAGGTGCTCTGGACTGATGGGTCACAATGTGAAGTATCTAGTGGAACAGGAGGCAGGTGCTCTGGGCTGATGGGTCACAATGTGAAGTATCTGGTGTAACAGGAGGCAGGTGCTCTGGGCTGATGGGTCACAATGTGAAGTATCTGGTGTAACAGGAGGCAGGTGCTCTGGGCTGATGGGTTACAATGTGAAGTATCTGGTGTAACAGGAGGCAGTGCGCTCGCTGAGGGGCTGGAGAGCGGTACATAATGTCTGCAGGCAGCAGTGACGCATGGCGGAGGTTCCTTACAAGTCTGGGGCTGAAGTTCAGGAGTTGGGGATATGGTCAGGATTAATGGTGTCCTCAATGCTGAGACATACAGGCAGGTACTTATCCATCATACACTACCATCATAGAGGCATCTGATTGGCTCCAAATTTATTCTGCAGCAGGACAATGACCCCAAACATACAGCCAATGTCATTAAGAACTATCTTCAGTGTAAAGAAGAACAAGGAGTCCTGGAAGTGATGATATGGCCCCCACAGAGCCCTGATCTCACCATCATGGAGTCTGTCTGGGATTACATGAAGAGACAGAAGGATATGAGCAGCCTACATCCACAGAAGATCTGTGGTTACTTCTCCAAGATGTTTTGAACAACCTCCCTGCAGAGTTCCTTCAAACACTGTGTGCAAGTGTACCTAGAAGAATTGATGACGTTTGAAGGCAGAGGGCGGTCGCACCAAATACTGATGTGATTTACATTTCTCTTCTGTTCATTCAACTGATAAACTATTAACGCCTCTATTTTTAAAAGCATTTTTCCACATCTGCCTAAAACATTTGCACAGTACTGTATATATATCTATATCTCTTGCTGTCTCTCTCTCTCTCCTATATATAAAATAGGATTTTAATTACCTACCGGTAAATCCTTTTCTCGTAGTCCGTAGAGAATGCTGGGGTCCACATTAGTACCATGGGGTATAGATGGGTCCACCAGGAGCCACTGGCACTTTAAGGGTTTAATAGTGTGGGCTGGATCCTCCCTCTATGCCCCTCCTACCAGACTCAGTCTAGAAACTGTGCCCAAGGAGACGACATACTTCGAGAGAAGGATTATACACAGTGTGGCCAGAGAGGCCCCAGCCACGTGGAAAATGGCCGCCGCGGCACTGAAGGGGTTAACCCCTAGTGCCCGGCGCCATTTTAAAGACAATGGGCGCTTGGCGCCAGGTTTAAAATATTGTGGGCGCTAGGCGCCGTGTTTTATAAATGGTTAAAATATGCAGTTGTAAATGTGTGCCGTGGTCCCGGACCTCTCCGGAGACCACGGCAGTGAGGGCAGCCCCCGGCGCGCTGAGCAGAGTGTGCGTGCCGGGGGAGAGCGGAGCCGCTGACCGCCAGAGTCCGGGAGCTCCGCTCCCGGCAGTGGTCAGTGCAGCCCCGGGCGCACTAGCTGTGTGCGCGCCGGGGAGAAGGGAGAGCCGCTGCAAGCGGGAGATCCACTCCCGCTGGAGCGCTCTCTGTGTGTGCCGCCGCTGGGCGGCTCAGCCCATCGGAGGTGGCCAGCCGCGGCAGCTGGGCGGCAAGGGGGGTGCGCCGCAGCCCGGCTCCCCGCCGGACGCTGCGGCGAGGCCACAGATCCAGCGCCGCATACAGGGGACCGGGCTAGCCGGCTCCCTGGCGGCGGGGGGATGAGTAGGTTGGTGAGTGCTGGGGTCCGGGAGCTATGCTCCCGGCACCTCAGCGCTGCAAAGGACCCAGAGCCACGGCGGCCGGGACAAGTGTCCCGGGCCGCCGGGCTTCGGATCAGGGGGGTGCGCCGCTACGTGCGGCGAGGCCACAAAGTGAGTGCCCCACTGGGGGGACAGGGAGCGCCAGCTCCCGGGACCCCAGAGGCAGGCAGACAGGCTGGAGGATGGGGGAAGCCAGCCCCATACCTCCAGCACAGACAGAGTCCTAGCAGCCAGGCTGCAGGACTAGGGGACAGGATGTAAAAAGAAAAACAAAGACATTGTTTTAAATGTAATAACATGTGGGGATGTACCAAAGCTCCCAGAACGGGAGGGAGAGCGCAGAGGCTCCTGCAGAACTGATTGACCAAACTTCAGATCCTCAGAGGCCAAAGTATCGAACTTGTAGAACTTAGCAAACGTGTTCGAAACTGACCAAGTAGCTGCTCTGCAAAGTTGTACAGCCGAGACACCCCGAACAACCACCCAGGAAGTCCCTACCTTACGTGTAGATTGGGCCTAAACCAATTTCGGACACTGCAATCCTGCCGTAGAATAAGCATGCTGGATAGTGAACCTGATCCAGCGAGAGATTGTCTGCTTAGAAGCAGGACACCCAAGTTTCTTGGGATCATACAGGACAAACAGAGAGTCCGATTTTCTATGACGAGCCATCCTCTTCACATATATCTTCAAAGCCCTTACCACATCCAATGACTTTGATGGAATTGAGGAGTCAGTAGCCACTGGCACCACAATAGGTTGGTTGATATGAAAAGCCGACACAACCTTAGGAAGAAACTGCTGACGTGTCCGGAGCTCAGCCCTATCTTCATGGAAGATCAAGTATGGGCTCTTACAAGACAAAGCCCCCCAACTCCGACACACGTCTAGCAGAAGCTAAGGCCAACAAAGTGATAGCCTTCCACGTAAGAAACTTGACCTCAACCTCCGGTAGAGGCTCGAACCAATCCGACTGGAGGAACTGTAACACCACGTTACGATCCCAGGGTGCCGTAGGCGGCACAAAGGGAGACTGGATGTGCAGAACCCCTTTCAAAAAAGTCTGAACCTCAGGGAGGGAAGCCAGCTGTTTCTGGAAGAAAATGGATAGGGACGAAATCTGGACCTTTACAGATCCCAACCTCAGACCCATATCCACACCTGCTTGCAGGAAGAGGAGGAAACGTCCCAGTTGAAACTCCACCGTAGGAAGCTTCTTGGATTCATACCAAGAGACATACTTCTTCCAAATGCGATGGTAATGCTTAGACGTTGCTCCTTTACTAGCGTGCATCAGGGTAGGAATAACCTTGTTCGGAATGCCCTTCCAAGCCAATATCTGGCGTTCAACTTCCATGCCGTCAAACATAGCCGCGTTAAGTCTTGATAAGCGAACGGCCTCTGTTTAACAGGTCCTCCCGAAGAGGAAGAGGCCTCGGATCTTCCAGCAGTAGATCCAGAAGATCTGAGTACCAAGCCCTTCTTGGTCAGTCCGGAACAATGAGGATCTCCTGATCTCTTGTTCTCTTTATGAGTTTTAGAATCCCTGGAATGAGTGGAAGTGGAGGAAACACATACACTGACTGGAACACCCACGGAGTTACCAGGGCGTCCACCGCCACTGCTTGTGGGTCTCTCGACCTGGAACAGTACCTCCGAAGCTTCTTGTTGAGACGGGAGGCCATCATGTCTACTTGAGGTACACCCCAAAGATTTCTCACCTCCGTGAACACCTCCGGATGGAGGCCCCACTCTCCTGGATGGAGATCGTGTCTGCTGAGAAAGTCCGCTTCCCAGTTGTCTACTCCCGGAATGAAGATTGCTGACAGCGCCAAAGCGTGTTTTTCTGTTTAGAGGATAATTCTTGTTACCTCTGACATTGCAGCTCTGCTCTTCGTTCCGACCTGTCGGTTTATGTAGGCTACCGTCGTTACATTGTCCGACTGCACTTGAATGGCTCGATCTCACAGAAGATGAGCCGCTTCGAGAAGACTGTTGTAGATGGCTCTTAGTTCCAGAATGTTTATCGGAAGACTGGATTCCAGGTTTGACCATCTTCCTTGGAAGGCTTCTCCCTGAGTGAATGCGCCCCAGCCCCGGATGCTTGCATCCGTGGTTAGAAGGATCCAGTCCTGAATCCCGAACCTGCAGCCCTCCAGAAGGTGACACATTTGCAGCCACCAGAGGAAAGAAATTCTGGCTTTCGGCGACAGACGTATCCTCTGGTGCATGTGTAGGTGAGATCCCGACCACTTGTCCAGGAGATCCAGCTGGAAGGACAGAGCATGAAACCTTCCATACTGTAGAGCCTCGTAGGAGGCAACCATCTTCCCCAGAAGGTGAATGCACTGATGAACCGATACCCGGGCTGGCTTCAGGACATCCCGGACCATTGTTTGAATCACCAATGCTTTCTCCTCCAGTAGAAACACCCTCTGCACCTCCGTGTCGAGGATCATCCCCAGAAAAGACAATCTCCTTGTCGGTTCCAAATGTGACTTTGGAAGGTTCAGGATCCAACCGTGTTTCCTGAGCAGATGAGTAATGAGAGCAATGGACTGCAACCACGTCTCCCTGGACGACGCCTTTATCAGTAGATTGTCCAGATATGGGATTATGTTCACCCCCCTGTCTGCGGAGAACCATCATCTCTGCCATCACCTTGGTGAACACCCTCGGTGCCGTGGAGAGGCCGAACGCCAGTGCCTGAAACTGATAGTGACTGTTTAATAGTGCAAATCTGAGATAAGCCTGGTGCGGTGGCCAAATCGGAATGTGGAGGTACGCATCCTTAATATCCACGGATACCAGAAACTCTCCCTCCTCCAGACCCAAGATCACCGCTCTCCAAAGACTCCATTTTGAATTTAAATTCCCTCAGGTAAGGGTTTAGCGACTTAAAGTTCAAAATTGGTCTGACCGAACCATCCGGTTTCGGTACCACGAAAAGGTTCGAATAGTAACCCCTGCGTTGCAAACGCGGTGAAACTGGGACAATGACCTGTGACATTTCAAGTTTCAGATGGCGTCCTGTAGGATCGCCCTGTCTGTCAGCAACGCTGGCAAGCCCGATTTGAAGAATCGGTGAGGCGGAAGTTCTTGAAACTTCAGTCTGTACCCCTGGGACACAATATCCTGGACCTAGGGATCCAGGCCGGACGACACCCAGACGTTGCTGAAACGTCTGAGCCTCGTACCCACCAGCCCGTCCTCCAGGCTGTGCGGTCCACCGTCATGCTAAGGATTTTGAGGAACCAGAAGCAGGTTTCTGGTCCCGGGAGCCTGCGGGTGTAGGCTTTTTGGATTTTGCACGACCACCTCTAAAGGAAGGTGGTATGAGGCTTGGACCTTTTTGTTCTAGCGGTCCGAAAGGACTGCGATGAAGTTGGGGAAAATGGTTTCCTCGTAGAAGGTATAGCAGAGGGAAGGAAAGGTGACTTACCCGCGGTTGCCGTGGAAATCCACGCATCCAATACTTCCCCAAATAGAGCCTGACCTGTGTAGGGTAGGTTCTCCACACCTCCTGGATTCCGCGTCTGCTGACCATTGGCGTAGCCAGAGTCCCCTGCGAGCCGAGATTGACATGGAAGATATCCGTGCAGTCAGAGTACCCAGGTCCTTCATGGACTCTACCATGAACCCCGCAGAATCCTGAATGTTATGTAAAAACAAATCAATGTCACTTCTATCCATTGTATCCAAATCCTCTAGTAATGTGCCGGACCACTTTACTATGGCTTTAGAAATCCATGCACAGGCAATAGTGGGCCTTAACGCCACTCCTGAAGCAGTGTATATGGATTTGAGCGTAGTGTCAATCTTACGATCAGCCGGTTCTTTTAACGCGGTAGATACAGGGACAGGTAAAACCACCTTTTCAGACAGTCTGGAGACAGATGCGTCAACAATTGGTGGGTTTTCCCACTTTTTTCCTATCCTTCTCAGGGAAGGGAAAGGCAACCAGAACCCTTTTTGGGAATCTGGAATTTTTTCTCTGGGTTTTTCCATGATTTTTCAAATATAGCATTAAATTCTTTAGACGCAGGGAAGGTTAGCGAGGCTTTCTTATTGTCTGTGAAGTAAGCCTCCTCAACCTGCTCAGGTGGTGTGTCAGAAATGTTTAACACAACTCTAATGGCCTCAATCATCAGCTGCACCTACTTTGCAAGGGATGCCGCCCCCTCAGCACGTCCCCATCACCGTCTGCCATGTCAGAGTCGGTATCTGTGTCATCTTGCATAATTTGGGCAAGTGCACGTTTCTGTGGGAATATGCTAGGGGATATTGCAGGAATAGGGAAAAAACCTGACCAAAATGCCATAGACTTCTTTAACACATGAGTTTCAGTCTCAGTATGGGCTACCCTGGTAGAGATCTGAGAGATCATTCCTTTAATAGAGGTCAACCACTCAGGCTCAATCACAGGGATGAGACTAGACATTACATTCCTGTGTACATAGAATGGATTCTACCTGAGAGGAAATGTCCTCTGCTGCATATGACACAGAGTCCCTAGACATGGCTATGTGAGACAACAACACACACACACACACACACACACACACACACACACACACACACACACACAGGGAAATGTCTTCTGCTGCATATGACACAGAGTCCCTAGACATGGCTATGTGAGACAACAACACACACACACACACACACACACACACACACACACACACACAGGGAAATGTCAGACAGGGTTTCCCCAAGTATGCCACAGAGAGACACAGAGCTTGGAGCCAACCCCCACACAGCGCTTCCATAGGCAGGTATAACACAACTACCTAGCGCTGACAGTGTACCTTAATAGACTACACAGTAATTACACAGCCCCCCCCCCCCCTCCTCCCCTCTACAACCCCATGGTACTGCACAGGATAGCTGGAGTTGCTTGGAGGGACAGCTCTCCCTGTCAGCGTCTCTGTACAGGAACTGCAGGCAGGAAAATGGGGCTGAACGCTGCAGGGTCCGCTCTGAGAAGCTCCGCCCCCTTAAGATGGAGCGTCTATCTCGCACAAATTCTTTATACTGGCCCGAGGATTCTGTCGCTAGCCGGGGGATTCAGTCTCCAGTTAGCGTCTGTGACCAGTTTAGGGTATTTAGACGCTGGCTCAGGGCGCACCTCATAGCACCAACACCGTGTGCCACTGAGACTTCCCCGGAGCGCAGCCATTCAGAGCTGCGCTCCTACCCTTGTGCCGCCATATCTCATCACCTATCTTCTGGCATCTGTAAGGGGTCGTGGCATGCTGCTGGGGCGAGCGGTCCCCTGTGGCGGAGAACGATCAGACCCCTCTGGAGCTCAGTGTCCAGTCAGCGAGACAGTGGCTCAGACCCCGCAGGGCGGACACTACTCCCTCCCTCAGTCCCTCCGAGCAGGGAGGCTGTTACCAGCAGCCTCCTGTAAAATAATAAACTCTAAGAAAACTTTTACTAAGAAAGTTCCTGAGAGCTCCCCTAGCTGTGACCGGCTCCTCCGGGAACAGGTTCTAAACTGAGTCTGGTAGGAGGGGCATAGAGGGAGGAGCCAGCCCACACTCTCAAACTCTTAAAGTGCCAGTGGCTGCTAGTGGACCATCTATACCCCATGGTACTAATGTGGACCCCAGCATCCTCTAGGACGGAAGAGAAATACATACAGTACCTTCTTTTATTTACAATACCTAGATACTTTAAAATGATGGCAGAAATTAGATTACATGGAGCCTGTCACATACACTGCACTGTACCTACTGTATATCCCCCCAACCTCCATTCCTCCTTCCAGATCATCTCCATCCCCCTGACCCCATCACATACACTGCACTGTACCTACTGTATATCCCCCCCACCTCCATTCCTCCTTCCAGATCATCTCCATCCCCCTGACCCCATCACATACACTGCACTGTACCTACTGTATATCCCCCCCACCTCCATTCCTCCTTCCAGATCATCTCCATCCCCCTGACCCCATCACATACACTGCACTGTACCTACTGTATATCCCCCCACCTCCATTCCTCCTTCCAGATCATCTCCATCCCCCTGACCCCATCACATACACTGCACTGTAACTACTGTATATCCCCCCAGCCCCCATTCCTCCTTCCAGATCATCTCCATCCCCCTGACCCCATCACATACACTGCACTGTACCCTACTGTATATCCCCCCCCACCCCCCATTCCTCCTTCCAGACCATCTCCATCCCCCTGACCCCCATCACATACACTGCACTGTACCTACTGTATATCCCCCCACATCCATTCCTCCTTCCAGACCATCTCCAACCCCCTGACCCCATCACATACACTGCACTGTACCTACTGTATATCCCCCCACATCCATTCCTCCTTCCAGATCATCTCCATCCCCCTGACCCCATCACATACACTGCACTGTACCTACTGTATATCCCCCCACCCCCATTCCTCCTTCCAGATCATCTCCAACCCCCTGACCCCATCACATACACTGCACTGTAACTACTGTATATCCCCCCACATCCATTCCTCCTTCCAGACCATCTCCAACCCCCTGACCCCATCACATACACTGCACTGTACCTACTGTATATCCCCCCACATCCATTCCTCCTTCCAGATCATCTCCATCCCCCTGACCCCATCACATACACTGCACTGTACCTACTGTATATCCCCCCACCCCCCATTCCTCCTTCCAGATCATCTCCATCCCCCTGACCCCATCATATACACTGCACTGTACCTACTGTATATCCCCCCACATCCATTCCTCCTTCCAGACCATCTCCAACCCCCTAACCCCATCACATACACTGCACTGTACCTACTGTATATCCCCCTACATCCATTCCTCCTTCCAGATCATCTCCATCCCCCTGACCCCCATCACATACACTGCACTGTACCTACTGTATATCCCCCCACCTCCATTCCTCCTTCCAGATCATCTCCATCCCCCTGACCCCATCACATACACTGCACTGTACCTACTGTATATCCCCCACCTCCATTCCTCCTTCCAGATCATCTCCATCCCCCTGACCCCATCACATACACTGCACTGTACCTACTGTATATCCCCCCACATCCATTCCTCCTTCCAGATCATCTCCAACCCCCTGACCCCATCACATACACTGCACTGTACCTACTGTATATCCCCCACCACCCCCCATTCCTCCTTCCAGATCATCTCCAACCCCCTAACCCCATCACATACACTGCACTGTACCTACTGTATATCCCCCCACCTCCATTCCTCCTTCCAGATCATCTCCAACCCCCTGATCCCATCACATACACTGCACTGTACCTACTGTATATCCCCCACCTCCATTCCTCCTTCCAGATCATCTCCATCCCCCTGACCCCATCACATACACTGCACTGTACCTACTATATATCCCCCACCCCCCATTCCTCCTTCCAGATCATCTCCATCCCCCTGACCCCATCACATACACTGCACTGTACCTACTGTATATCCCCCCACCTCCATTCCTCCTTCCAGATCATCTCCATCCCCCTGACCCCATCACATACACTGCACTGTACCTACTGTATATCCCCCCACCTCCATTCCTCCTTCCAGATCATCTCCATCCCCCTGACCCCATCACATACACTGCACTGTACCTACTATATATCCCCCCACCTCCATTCCTCCTTCCAGACCATCTCCATCCCCCTGACCCCATCACATACACTGCACTGTACCTACTGTATATCCCCCCCACCCCCCATTCCTCCTTCCAGATCATCTCCATCCCCCTGACCCCATCACATACACTGCACTGTACCTACTGTATATCCCCCCCACCTCCATTCCTCCTTCCAGATCATCTCCATCCTCCTGACCCCATCACATACACTGCACTGTACCTACTGTATATCCCCCACCTCCATTCCTCCTTCCAGATCATCTCCATCCCCCTGACCCCCATCACATACACTGCACTGTACCTACTGTATATCCCCCCACCCCCATTCCTCCTTCCAGATCATCTCCATCCCCCTGACCCCATCACATACACTGCACTGTACCTACTGTATATCCCCCCCACCTCCATTCCTCCTTCCAGACCATCTCCATCCCCATGACTCCATCACATACACTGCACTGTACCTACTGTATATCACCCCACCCCCCATTCCTCCTTCCAGATCATCTCCATCCCCCTGACCCCATCACATACACTGCACTGTACCTACTGTATATCCCCCCACCTCCATTCCTCCTTCCAGATCATCTCCAACCCCCTGACCCCCATCACATACACTGCACTGTACCTACTGTATATCCCCCCCACCTCCATTCCTCCTTCCAGATCATCTCCATCCCCCTGACCCCATCACATACACTGCACTGTACCTACTGTATATCCCCCCACCTCCATTCCTCCTTCCAGACCATCTCCATCCCCCTGACCCCCATCATATACACTGCACTGTACCTACTGTATATCCCCCCACCTCCATTCCTCCTTCCAGATCATCTCCATCCCCCTGACCCCATCACATACACTGCACTGTACCTACTGTATATCCCCCACCTCCATTCCTCCTTCCAGATCATCTCCATCCCCCTGACCCCCATCACATACACTGCACTGTACCTACTGTATATCCCCCCACCTCCATTCCTCCTTCCAGATCATCTCCAACCCCCTGACCCCATCACACACTGCACTGTACCTACTGTATATCCCCCCCATCTCCATTCCTCCTTCCAGATCATCTCCATCCCCCTGACCCCATCACATACACTGCACTGTACCTACTGTATATCCCCCCACCTCCATTCCTCCTTCCAGATCATCTCCATCCCCCTGATCCCATCACATACACTGCACTGTACCTACTGTATATCCCCCCACCCCCCATTCCTCCTTCCAGATCATCTCCATCCCCCTGACCCCATCACATACACTGCACTGTACCTACTGTATATCCCCCCACCCCCATTCCTCCTTCCAGATCATCTCCAACCCCCTGATCCCATCACATACACTGCACTGTACCTACTATATATCCCCCCACCTCCATTCCTCCTTCCAGATCATCTCCATCCCCCTGACCCCATCACATACACTGCACTGTACCTACTGTATATCCCCCCACCCCCCATTCCTCCTTCCAGATCATCTCCAACCCCCTGACCCAATCACATACACTGCACTGTACCTACTGTATATCCCCCCAGCCCCCATTCCTCCTTCCAGATCATATCCATCCCCCTGACCCCATCACATACACTGCACTGTACCTACTGTATATCCCCCCAGCCCCCATTCCTCCTTCCAGATCATCTCCATCCCCCTGACCCCATCACATACACTGCACTGTACCTACTGTATATCCCCCCACCTCCATTCCTCCTTCCAGATCTCCAACCCCCTGACCCCCATCACATACACTGCACTGTACCTACTGTATATCCCCCCACCTCCATTCCTCCTTCCAGATCATCTCCAACCCCCTGACCCCATCACATACACTGCACTGTACCTACTGTATATCCCCCCACCTCCATTCCTCCTTCCAGATCATCTCCATCCCCCTGACCCCATCACATACACTGCACTGTACCTACTGTATATCCCCCCCACCTCCATTCCTCCTTCCAGATCATCTCCAACCCCCTGATCCCATCACATACACTGCACTGTACCTACTGTATATCCCCCCCACCTCCATTCCTCCTTCCAGATCATCTCCATCCCCCTGACCCCATCACATACACTGCACTGTACCTACTGTATATCCCCCCACCTCCATTCCTCCTTCCAGACCATCTCCATCCCCCTGACCCCATCACATACACTGCACTGTACCTACTGTATATCCCCCCACCTCCATTCCTCCTTCCAGATTATCTCCAACCCCCTGACCCCCATCACATACACTGCACTGTACCTACTGTATATCCCCCCACCTCCATTCCTCCTTCCAGATCATCTCCATCCCCCTGACCCCATCACATACACTGCACTGTACCTACTGTATATCCCCCCACCTCCATTCCTCCTTCCAGATCATCTCCATCCCCCTAACCCCATCACATACACTGCACTGTACCTACTGTATATCCCCCCACCTCCATTCCTCCTTCCAGATCATCTCCATCCCCCTGACCCCATCACATACACTGCACTGTACCTACTGTATATCCCCCCCACCTCCATTCCTCCTTCCAGATCATCTCCAACCCCCTGACCCCACCACATACACTGCACTGTACCTACTGTATATCCCCCCACCTCCATTCCTCCTTCCAGACCATCTCCATCCCCCTGACCCCATCACATACACTGCACTGTACCTACTGTATATCCCCCCACCCCCATTCCTCCTTCCAGACCATCTCCATCCCCCTGATCCCCATCACATACACTGCACTGTACCTACTATATATCCCCCCACCTCCATTCCTCCTTCCAGATCATCTCCATCCCCCTGACCCCATCACATACACTGCACTGTACCTACTGTATATCCCCCACCTCCATTCCTCCTTCCAGATCATCTCCATCCCCCTGACCCCATCACATACACTGCACTGTACCTACTGTATATCCCCCCCCCATTCCTCCTTCCAGACCATCTTCATCCCCCTGACCCCATCACATACACTGCACTGTACCTACTGTATATCCCCCCCCCCCCATTCCTCCTTCCAGACCATCTCCATCCCCCTGACCCCATCACATACACTGCACTGTACCTACTGTATATCCCCCCACCTCCATTCCTCCTTCCAGACCATCTCCATCCCCCTAACCCCATCACATACACTGCACTGTACCTACTGTATATCCCCCCACCTCCATTCCTCCTTCCAGATCATCTCCAACCCCCTGACCCCCATCACATACACTGCACTGTACCTACTGTATATCCCCCCACCTCCATTCCTCCTTCCAGACCATCTCCATCCCCCTAACCCCATCACATACACTGCACTGTACCTACTGTATATCCCCCCACCTCCATTCCTCCTTCCAGATCATCTCCATCCCCCTGACCCCATCACATACACTGCACTGTACCTACTGTATATCCCCCCACCTCCATTCCTCCTTCCAGACCATCTCCAACCCCCTAACCCCATCACATACACTGCACTGTACCTACTGTATATCCCCCACCCCCCATTCCTCCTTCCAGATCATCTCCAACCCCCTGACCCCCATCACATACACTGCACTGTACCTACTGTATATCCCCCCACCTCCATTCCTCCTTCCAGATCATCTCCATCCCCCTGACCCCCATCACATACACTGCACTGTACCTACTGTATATCCCCCCACCTCCATTCCTCCTTCCAGATCATCTCCATCCCCCTGACCCCATCACATACACTGCACTGTACCTACTGTATATCCCCCCACCCCCCATTCCTCCTTCCAGATCATCTCCAACCCCCTGACCCCCATCACATACACTGCACTGTACCTACTGTATATCCCCCCACCTCCATTCCTCCTTCCAGATCATCTCCATCCCCCTGACCCCCATCACATACACTGCACTGTACCTACTGTATATCCCCCCACCTCCATTCCTCCTTCCAGATCATCTCCATCCCCCTGACCCCATCACATACACTGCACTGTACCTACTGTATATCCCCCCCCCATTCCTCCTTCCAGATCATCTCCAACCCCCTGACCCCCATCACATACACTGCACTGTACCTACTGTATATCCCCCCACCTCCCATTCCTCCTTCCAGATCATATCCATCCCCCTGACCCCCATCACATACACTGCACTGTACCTACTGTATATCCCCCCACCTCCATTCCTCCTTCCAGATCATCTCCATCCCCCTGACCCCCATCACATACACTGCACTGTACCTACTATATATCCCCCCACCTCCCATTCCTCCTTCCAGATCATCTCCATCCCCCTGACCCCATCACATACACTGCACTGTACCTACTGTATATCCCCCCACCCCCCATTCCTCCTTCCAGATCATCTCCATCCCCCTGACCCCATCATATACACTGCACTGTACCTACTGTATATCCCCCCACCTCCCATTCCTCCTTCCAGATCATCTCCATCCCCCTGACCCCATCACATATACTGCACTGTACCTACTGTATATCCCCCCACCCCCCATTCCTCCTTCCAGATCATCTCCAACCCCCTGACCCCCATCACATACACTGCACTGTACCTACTGTATATCCCCCCACCACCCCCCATTCCTCCTTCCAGATCATCTCCATCCCCCTGACCCCATCACATACACTGCACTGTACCTACTGTATATCCCCCCACCTCCATTCCTCCTTCCAGATCATCTCCATCCCCCTGACCCCATCACATACACTGCACTGTACCTACTGTATATCACCCCACCCCCCATTCCTCCTTCCAGATCATCTCCATCCCCCTGACCCCATCACATACACTGCACTGTACCTACTGTATATCCCCCCACCTCCATTCCTCCTTCCAGATCATCTCCATCCCCCTGACCCCATCACATACACTGCACTGTACCTACTGTATATCCCCCCCACCTCCATTCCTCCTTCCAGATCATCTCCATCCCCCTGACCCCCATCACATACACTGCACTGTACCTACTGTATATCCCCCCACCTCCATTCCTCCTTCCAGATCATCTCCATCCCCCTGACCCCATCACATACACTGCACTGTACCTACTGTATATCCCCCACCTCCATTCCTCCTTCCAGATCATCTCCATCCCCCTGACCCCATCACATACACTGCACTGTACCTACTGTATATCCCCCCACATCCATTCCTCCTTCCAGATCATCTCCAACCCCCTGACCCCATCACATACACTGCACTGTACCTACTGTATATCCCCCACCACCCCCCATTCCTCCTTCCAGATCATCTCCAACCCCCTAACCCCATCACATACACTGCACTGTACCTACTGTATATCCCCCCACCTCCATTCCTCCTTCCAGATAATCTCCAACCCCCTGATCCCATCACATACACTGCACTGTACCTACTGTATATCCCCCACCTCCATTCCTCCTTCCAGATCATCTCCATCCCCCTGACCCCATCACATACACTGCACTGTACCTACTATATATCCCCCACCCCCCATTCCTCCTTCCAGATCATCTCCATCCCCCTGACCCCATCACATACACTGCACTGTACCTACTGTATATCCCCCCACCTCCATTCCTCCTTCCAGATCATCTCCATCCCCCTGACCCCATCACATACACTGCACTGTACCTACTGTATATCCCCCCACCTCCATTCCTCCTTCCAGATCATCTCCATCCCCCTGACCCCATCACATACACTGCACTGTACCTACTATATATCCCCCCACCTCCATTCCTCCTTCCAGACCATCTCCATCCCCCTGACCCCATCACATACACTGCACTGTACCTACTGTATATCCCCCCCACCCCCCATTCCTCCTTCCAGATCATCTCCATCCCCCTGACCCCATCACATACACTGCACTGTACCTACTGTATATCCCCCCCACCTCCATTCCTCCTTCCAGATCATCTCCATCCTCCTGACCCCATCACATACACTGCACTGTACCTACTGTATATCCCCCACCTCCATTCCTCCTTCCAGATCATCTCCATCCCCCTGACCCCCATCACATACACTGCACTGTACCTACTGTATATCCCCCCACCCCCATTCCTCCTTCCAGATCATCTCCATCCCCCTGACCCCATCACATACACTGCACTGTACCTACTGTATATCCCCCCCACCTCCATTCCTCCTTCCAGACCATCTCCATCCCCCTGACTCCATCACATACACTGCACTGTACCTACTGTATATCACCCCACCCCCCATTCCTCCTTCCAGATCATCTCCATCCCCCTGACCCCATCACATACACTGCACTGTACCTACTGTATATCCCCCCACCTCCATTCCTCCTTCCAGATCATCTCCAACCCCCTGACCCCCATCACATACACTGCACTGTACCTACTGTATATCCCCCCCACCTCCATTCCTCCTTCCAGATCATCTCCATCCCCCTGACCCCATCACATACACTGCACTGTACCTACTGTATATCCCCCCACCTCCATTCCTCCTTCCAGACCATCTCCATCCCCCTGACCCCCATCATATACACTGCACTGTACCTACTGTATATCCCCCCACCTCCATTCCTCCTTCCAGATCATCTCCATCCCCCTGACCCCATCACATACACTGCACTGTACCTACTGTATATCCCCCACCTCCATTCCTCCTTCCAGATCATCTCCATCCCCCTGACCCCCATCACATACACTGCACTGTACCTACTGTATATCCCCCCACCTCCATTCCTCCTTCCAGATCATCTCCAACCCCCTGACCCCATCACACACTGCACTGTACCTACTGTATATCCCCCCCATCTCCATTCCTCCTTCCAGATCATCTCCATCCCCCTGACCCCATCACATACACTGCACTGTACCTACTGTATATCCCCCCACCTCCATTCCTCCTTCCAGATCATCTCCATCCCCCTGATCCCATCACATACACTGCACTGTACCTACTGTATATCCCCCCACCCCCCATTCCTCCTTCCAGATCATCTCCATCCCCCTGACCCCATCACATACACTGCACTGTACCTACTGTATATCCCCCCACCCCCATTCCTCCTTCCAGATCATCTCCAACCCCCTGATCCCATCACATACACTGCACTGTACCTACTATATATCCCCCCACCTCCATTCCTCCTTCCAGATCATCTCCATCCCCCTGACCCCATCACATACACTGCACTGTACCTACTGTATATCCCCCCACCCCCCATTCCTCCTTCCAGATCATCTCCAACCCCCTGACCCAATCACATACACTGCACTGTACCTACTGTATATCCCCCCAGCCCCCATTCCTCCTTCCAGATCATATCCATCCCCCTGACCCCATCACATACACTGCACTGTACCTACTGTATATCCCCCCAGCCCCCATTCCTCCTTCCAGATCATCTCCATCCCCCTGACCCCATCACATACACTGCACTGTACCTACTGTATATCCCCCCACCTCCATTCCTCCTTCCAGATCTCCAACCCCCTGACCCCCATCACATACACTGCACTGTACCTACTGTATATCCCCCCACCTCCATTCCTCCTTCCAGATCATCTCCAACCCCCTGACCCCATCACATACACTGCACTGTACCTACTGTATATCCCCCCACCTCCATTCCTCCTTCCAGATCATCTCCATCCCCCTGACCCCATCACATACACTGCACTGTACCTACTGTATATCCCCCCCACCTCCATTCCTCCTTCCAGATCATCTCCAACCCCCTGATCCCATCACATACACTGCACTGTACCTACTGTATATCCCCCCCACCTCCATTCCTCCTTCCAGATCATCTCCATCCCCCTGACCCCATCACATACACTGCACTGTACCTACTGTATATCCCCCCACCTCCATTCCTCCTTCCAGACCATCTCCATCCCCCTGACCCCATCACATACACTGCACTGTACCTACTGTATATCCCCCCACCTCCATTCCTCCTTCCAGATTATCTCCAACCCCCTGACCCCCATCACATACACTGCACTGTACCTACTGTATATCCCCCCACCTCCATTCCTCCTTCCAGATCATCTCCATCCCCCTGACCCCATCACATACACTGCACTGTACCTACTGTATATCCCCCCACCTCCATTCCTCCTTCCAGATCATCTCCATCCCCCTAACCCCATCACATACACTGCACTGTACCTACTGTATATCCCCCCACCTCCATTCCTCCTTCCAGATCATCTCCATCCCCCTGACCCCATCACATACACTGCACTGTACCTACTGTATATCCCCCCCACCTCCATTCCTCCTTCCAGATCATCTCCAACCCCCTGACCCCACCACATACACTGCACTGTACCTACTGTATATCCCCCCACCTCCATTCCTCCTTCCAGACCATCTCCATCCCCCTGACCCCATCACATACACTGCACTGTACCTACTGTATATCCCCCCACCCCCATTCCTCCTTCCAGACCATCTCCATCCCCCTGATCCCCATCACATACACTGCACTGTACCTACTATATATCCCCCCACCTCCATTCCTCCTTCCAGATCATCTCCATCCCCCTGACCCCATCACATACACTGCACTGTACCTACTGTATATCCCCCACCTCCATTCCTCCTTCCAGATCATCTCCATCCCCCTGACCCCATCACATACACTGCACTGTACCTACTGTATATCCCCCCCCCATTCCTCCTTCCAGACCATCTTCATCCCCCTGACCCCATCACATACACTGCACTGTACCTACTGTATATCCCCCCCCCCCCATTCCTCCTTCCAGACCATCTCCATCCCCCTGACCCCATCACATACACTGCACTGTACCTACTGTATATCCCCCCACCTCCATTCCTCCTTCCAGACCATCTCCATCCCCCTAACCCCATCACATACACTGCACTGTACCTACTGTATATCCCCCCACCTCCATTCCTCCTTCCAGATCATCTCCAACCCCCTGACCCCCATCACATACACTGCACTGTACCTACTGTATATCCCCCCACCTCCATTCCTCCTTCCAGACCATCTCCATCCCCTAACCCCATCACATACACTGCACTGTACCTACTGTATATCCCCCACCTCCATTCCTCCTTCCAGATCATCTCCATCCCCCTGACCCCATCACATACACTGCACTGTACCTACTGTATATCCCCCCACCTCATTCCTCCTTCCAGACCATCTCCACCCCCTAACCCCATCACATACACTGCACTGTACCTACTGTATATCCCCCACCCCCCATTCCTCCTTCCAGATCATCTCCAACCCCCTGACCCCCATCACATACACTGCACTGTACCTACTGTATATCCCCCCACCTCCATTCCTCCTTCCAGATCATCTCCATCCCCCTGACCCCCATCACATACACTGCACTGTACCTACTGTATATCCCCCCACCTCCATTCCTCCTTCCAGATCATCTCCATCCCCCTGACCCCATCACATACACTGCACTGTACCTACTGTATATCCCCCCACCCCCCATTCCTCCTTCCAGATCATCTCCAACCCCCTGACCCCCATCACATACACTGCACTGTACCTACTGTATATCCCCCCACCTCCATTCCTCCTTCCAGATCATCTCCATCCCCCTGACCCCCATCACATACACTGCACTGTACCTACTGTATATCCCCCCACCTCCATTCCTCCTTCCAGATCATCTCCATCCCCCTGACCCCATCACATACACTGCACTGTACCTACTGTATATCCCCCCCCCCATTCCTCCTTCCAGATCATCTCCAACCCCCTGACCCCCATCACATACACTGCACTGTACCTACTGTATATCCCCCCACCTCCCATTCCTCCTTCCAGATCATATCCATCCCCCTGACCCCCATCACATACACTGCACTGTACCTACTGTATATCCCCCCACCTCCATTCCTCCTTCCAGATCATCTCCATCCCCCTGACCCCCATCACATACACTGCACTGTACCTACTATATATCCCCCCACCTCCCATTCCTCCTTCCAGATCATCTCCATCCCCCTGACCCCATCACATACACTGCACTGTACCTACTGTATATCCCCCCACCCCCCATTCCTCCTTCCAGATCATCTCCATCCCCCTGACCCCATCATATACACTGCACTGTACCTACTGTATATCCCCCCACCTCCCATTCCTCCTTCCAGATCATCTCCATCCCCCTGACCCCATCACATATACTGCACTGTACCTACTGTATATCCCCCCACCCCCCATTCCTCCTTCCAGATCATCTCCAACCCCCTGACCCCCATCACATACACTGCACTGTACCTACTGTATATCCCCCCACCACCCCCCATTCCTCCTTCCAGATCATCTCCATCCCCCTGACCCCATCACATACACTGCACTGTACCTACTGTATATCCCCCCACCTCCATTCCTCCTTCCAGATCATCTCCATCCCCCTGACCCCATCACATACACTGCACTGTACCTACTGTATATCCCCCCACCCCCCATTCCTCCTTCCAGACCATCTCCATCCCCCTGATCCCCATCACATACACTGCACTGTACCTACTGTATATCCCCCCACCCCCCATTCCTCCTTCCAGACCATCTCCATCCCCCTGATCCCCATCACATACACTGCACTGTACCTACTGTATATCCCCCCACCTCCCATTCCTCCTTCCAGACCATCTCCATCCCCCTGACCCCATCACATACACTGCACTGTACCTACTGTATATCCCCCACCTCCATTCCTCCTTCCAGATCATCTCCATCCCCCTGACCCCATCACATACACTGCACTGTACCTACTGTATATCCCCCCACCCCCCATTCCTCCTTCCAGATCATCTCCATCCCCCTGACCCCATCACATACACTGCACTGTACCTACTGTATATCCCCCCCACCTCCATTCCTCCTTCCAGATCATCTCCATCCCCCTGACCCCATCACATACACTGCACTGTACCTACTGTATATCCCCCCAGCCCCCATTCCTCCTTCCAGATCATCTCCAACCCCCTGACCCCCATCACATACACTGCACTGCACCTACTATATATCCCCCCACCTCCATTCCTCCTTCCAGATCATCTCCAACCCCCTGACCCCATCACATACACTGCACTGTACCTACTGTATATCCCCCCACCCCCCATTCCTCCTTCCAGATCATCTCCATCCCCCTGACCCCATCATATACACTGCACTGTACCTACTGTATATCCCCCCACCTCCCATTCCTCCTTCCAGATCATCTCCATCCCCCTGACCCCATCACATACACTGCACTGTACCTACTGTATATCCCCCCACCTCCCATTCCTCCTTCCAGATCATCTCCAACCCCCTGACCCCCATCACATACACTGCACTGTACCTACTGTATATCCCCCCACCACCCCCCATTCCTCCTTCCAGACCATCTCCATCCCCCTGATCCCCATCACATACACTGCACTGTACCTACTGTATATCCCCCACCCCCCATTCCTCCTTCCAGACCATCTCCAACCCCCTAACCCCATCACATACACTGCACTGTACCTACTGTATATCCCCCCACCCCCCATTCCTCCTTCCAGATCATCTCCATCCCCCTGACCCCATCACATACACTGCACTGTACCTACTGTATATCCCCCCCCCATTCCTCCTTCCAGATCATCTCCATCCCCCTGACCCCATCACATACACTGCACTGTACCTACTGTATATCCCCCCACCCCCCATTCCTCCTTCCAGATCATCTCCATCCCCCTGACCCCCCATCACATACACTGCACTGTACCTACTGTATATCCCCCCACCTCCCATTCCTCCTTCCAGATCATCTCCAACCCCCTGACCCCATCACATACACTGCACCTACTGTATATCCCCCCACCCCCCATTCCTCCTTCCAGATCATCTCCATCCCCCTGACCCCATCACAGACACTGCACTGTACCTACTGTATATCCCCCACCTCCATTCCTCCTTCCAGATCATCTCCATCCCCCTGACCCCCCATCACATACACTGCACTGTACCTACTGTATATCCCCCCACCCCCCATTCCTCCTTCCAGATCATCTCCATCCCCCTGACCCCATCACATACACTGCACTGTACCTACTGTATATCCCCCCACCCCCCATTCCTCCTTCCAGATCATCTCCATCCCCCTGACCCCATCACATACACTGCACTGTACCTACTGTATATCCCCCCCACCTCCATTCCTCCTTCCAGACCATCTCCATCCCCCTGACCCCATAACATACACTGCACTGCACCTACTGTATATCCCCCCACCCCCATTCCTCCTTCCAGATCATCTCCATCCCCCTGACCCCCATCACATGCACTGCACTGTACCTACTGTATATCCCCCCACCCCCCATTCCTCCTTCCAGATCATCTCCAACCCCCTGACCCAATCACATACACTGCACTGTACCTACTGTATATCCCCCCAGCCCCCATTCCTCCTTCCAGATCATCTCCAACCCCCTGACCCCCATCACATACACTGCACTGTACCTACTGTATATCCCCCCACCCCCATTCCTCCTTCCAGATCATATCCATCCCCCTGACCCCATCACATACACTGCACTGTACCTACTGTATATCCCCCCAGCCCCCATTCCTCCTTCCAGATCATCTCCATCCCCCTGACCCCATCACATACACTGCACTGTACCTACTGTATATCCCCCCACCTCCATTCCTCCTTCCAGATCTCCAACCCCCTGACCCCCATCACATAAACTGCACTGTACCTACTGTATATCCCCCCACCTCCATTCCTCCTTCCAGATCATCTCCAACCCCCTGACCCCATCACATACACTGCACTGTACCTACTGTATATCCCCCCACCTCCATTCCTCCTTCCAGATCATCTCCATCCCCCTGACCCCATCACATACACTGCACTGTACCTACTGTATATCCCCCCCACCTCCATTCCTCCTTCCAGATCATCTCCAACCCCCTGATCCCATCACATACACTGCACTGTACCTACTGTATATCCCCCCACCTCCATTCCTCCTTCCAGACCATCTCCATCCCTCTGACCCCATCACATACACTGCACTGTACCTACTGTATATCCCCCCACCTCCATTCCTCCTTCCAGATTATCTCCAACCCCCTGACCCCCATCACATACACTGCACTGTACCTACTGTATATCCCCCCACCTCCATTCCTCCTTCCAGATCATCTCCATCCCCCTGACCCCATCACATACACTGCACTGTACCTACTGTATATCCCCCCACCTCCATTCCTCCTTCCAGATCATCTCCATCCCCCTAACCCCATCACATACACTGCACCTACTGTATATCCCCCCACCTCCATTCCTCCTTCCAGATCATCTCCATCCCCCTGACCCCATCACATACACTGCACTGTACCTACTGTATATCCCCCCCACCTCCATTCCTCCTTCCAGATCATCTCCAACCCCCTGACCCCACCACATACACTGCACTGTACCTACTGTATATCCCCCCACCTCCATTCCTCCATCCAGACCATCTCCATCCCCCTGACCCCATCACATACACTGCACTGTACCTACTGTATATCCCCCCACCCCCATTCCTCCTTCCAGACCATCTCCATCCCCCTGATCCCCATCACATACACTGCACTGTACCTACTATATATCCCCCCACCTCCATTCCTCCTTCCAGATCATCTCCATCCCCTGACCCCATCACATACACTGCACTGTACCTACTGTATATCCCCCACCTCCATTCCTCCTTCCAGATCATCTCCATCCCCCTGACCCCATCACATACACTGCACTGTACCTACTGTATATCCCCCCCCCCATTCCTCCTTCCAGACCATCTTCATCCCCCTGACCCCATCACATACACTGCACTGTACCTACTGTATACCCCCCCCCCCATTCCTCCTTCCAGATCATCTCCAACCCCCTGACCCCACCACATACACTGCACTGTACCTACTGTATATCCCCCCACCTCCATTCCTCCATCCAGACCATCTCCATCCCCCTGACCCCATCACATACACTGCACTGTACCTACTGTATATCCCCCCACCCCCATTCCTCCTTCCAGACCATCTCCATCCCCCTGATCCCCATCACATACACTGCACTGTACCTACTATATATCCCCCCACCTCCATTCCTCCTTCCAGATCATCTCCATCCCCCTGACCCCATCACATACACTGCACTGTACCTACTGTATATCCCCCACCTCCATTCCTCCTTCCAGATCATCTCCATCCCCCTGACCCCATCACATACACTGCACTGTACCTACTGTATATCCCCCCCCCCATTCCTCCTTCCAGACCATCTTCATCCCCCTGACCCCATCACATACACTGCACTGTACCTACTGTATATCCCCCCCCCCATTCCTCCTTCCAGACCATCTCCATCCCCCTGACCCCATCACATACACTGCACTGTACCTACTGTATATCCCCCCACCTCCATTCCTCCTTCCAGACCATCTCCATCCCCCTAACCCCATCACATACACTGCACTGTACCTACTGTATATCCCCCCACCTCCATTCCTCCTTCCAGATCATCTCCAACCCCCTGACCCCCATCACATACACTGCACTGTACCTACTGTATATCCCCCCACCTCCATTCCTCCTTCCAGACCATCTCCATCCCCCTAACCCCATCACATACACTGCACTGTACCTACTGTATATCCCCCCACCTCCATTCCTCCTTCCAGATCATCTCCATCCCCCTGACCCCATCACATACACTGCACTGTACCTACTGTATATCCCCCCACCTCCATTCCTCCTTCCAGACCATCTCCAACCCCCTAACCCCATCACATACACTGCACTGTACCTACTGTATATCCCCCACCTCCATTCCTCCTTCCAGATCATCTCCAACCCCCTAACCCCCATCACATACACTGCACTGTACCTACTGTATATCCCCCCACCTCCATTCCTCCTTCCAGATCATCTCCATCCCCCTGACCCCCATCACATACACTGCACTGTACCTACTGTATATCCCCCCACCTCCATTCCTCCTTCCAGATCATCTCCATCCCCCTGACCCCATCACATACACTGCACTGTACCTACTGTATATCCCCCCACCCCCCATTCCTCCTTCCAGATCATCTCCAACCCCCTGACCCCCATCACATACACTGCACTGTACCTACTGTATATCCCCCCACCTCCATTCCTCCTTCCAGATCATCTCCATCCCCCTGACCCCCATCACATACACTGCACTGTACCTACTGTATATCCCCCCACCTCCATTCCTCCTTCCAGATCATCTCCATCCCCCTGACCCCATCACATACACTGCACTGTACCTACTGTATATCCCCCCCCCCATTCCTCCTTCCAGATCATCTCCAACCCCCTGACCCCCATCACATACACTGCACTGTACCTACTGTATATCCCCCCACCTCCCATTCCTCCTTCCAGATCATCTCCATCCCCCTGACCCCCATCACATACACTGCACTGTACCTACTGTATATCCCCCCACCTCCATTCCTCCTTCCAGATCATCTCCATCCCCCTGACCCCCATCACATACACTGCACTGTACCTACTATATATCCCCCCACCTCCCATTCCTCCTTCCAGATCATCTCCATCCCCCTGACCCCATCACATACACTGCACTGTACCTACTGTATATCCCCCCACCCCCCATTCCTCCTTCCAGATCATCTCCATCCCCCTGACCCCATCATATACACTGCACTGTACCTACTGTATATCCCCCCACCTCCCATTCCTCCTTCCAGATCATCTCCATCCCCCTGACCCCATCACATACACTGCACTGTACCTACTGTATATCCCCCCACCTCCCATTCCTCCTTCCAGATCATCTCCAACCCCCTGACCCCCATCACATACACTGCACTGCACTGTACCTACTGTATATCCCCCACCACCCCCCATTCCTCCTTCCAGATCATCTCCATCCCCCTGACCCCATCACATACACTGCACTGTACCTACTGTATATCCCCCCACCTCCATTCCTCCTTCCAGATCATCTCCATCCCCCTGACCCCATCACATACACTGCACTGTACCTACTGTATATCCCCCCACCCCCATTCCTCCTTCCAGACCATCTCCATCCCCCTGATCCCCATCACATACACTGCACTGTACCTACTGTATATCCCCCCACCCCCCATTCCTCCTTCCAGACCATCTCCATCCCCCTGATCCCCATCACATACACTGCACTGTACCTACTGTATATCCCCCCACCTCCCATTCCTCCTTCCAGACCATCTCCATCCCCCTGACCCCATCACATACACTGCACTGTACCTACTGTATATCCCCCCACCTCCATTCCTCCTTCCAGATCATCTCCATCCCCCTGACCCCCATCACATACACTGCACTGTACCTACTGTATATCCCCCCACCCCCCATTCCTCCTTCCAGACAATCTCCATCCCCCTGATCCCCATCACATACACTGCACTGTACCTACTGTTTATCCCCCCACCCCCCATTCCTCCTTCCAGACCATCTCCATCCCCCTGATCCCCATCACATACACTGCACTGTACCTACTGTATATCCCCCCACCCCCCATTCCTCCTTCCAGACCATCTCCATCCCCCTGATCCCCATCACATACACTGCACTGTACCTACTGTATATCCCCCCACCTCCATTCCTCCTTCCAGACCATCTCCATCCCCCTGACCCCATCACATACACTGCACTGTACCTACTGTATATCCCCCCACCTCCATTCCTCCTTCCAGATCATCTCCATCCCCCTGACCCCCATCACATACACTGCACTGTACCTACTGTATATCCCCCACCCCTCCTTCCAGACCATCTCCATCCCCCTGATCCCCATCACATACACTGCACTGTACCTACTGTATATCCCCCCACCTCCATTCCTCCTTCCAGATCATCTCCAACCCCCTGACCCCATCACATACACTGCACTGTACCTACTGTATATCCCCCCCACCTCCATTCCTCCTTCCAGATCATCTCCATCCCCCTGACCCCATCACATACACTGCACTGTACCTACTGTATATCCCCCCCACCTCCATTCCTCCTTCCAGATCATCTCCATCCCCCTGACCCCATCACATACACTGCACTGTACCTACTGTATATCCCCCCACCTCCATTCCTCCTTCCAGACCATCTCCATCCCCCTGACCCCATCACATACACTGCACTGTACCTACTGTATATCCCCCCACCCCCCATTCCTCCTTCCAGACCATCTCCAACCCCCTGACCCCATCACATACACTGCACTGTACCTACTGTATATCCCCCCACCTCCATTCCTCCTTCCAGATCATCTCCATCCCCCTAACCCCATCACATACACTGCACTGTACCTACTGTATATCCCCCACCTCCATTCCTCCTTCCAGATCATCTCCATCCCCCTGACCCCATCACATACACTGCACTGTACCTACTGTATATCCCCCCACCCCCCATTCCTCCTTCCAGATCATCTCCATCCCCCTGACCCCATCACATACACTGCACTGTACCTACTGTATATCCCCCCCACCTCCATTCCTCCTTCCAGATCATCTCCATCCCCCTGACCCCATCACATACACTGCACTGTACCTACTGTATATCCCCCCAGCCCCCATTCCTCCTTCCAGATCATCTCCAACCCCCTGACCCCCATCACATACACTGCACTGCACCTACTATATATCCCCCCACCTCCATTCCTCCTTCCAGATCATCTCCAACCCCCTGACCCCATCACATACACTGCACTGTACCTACTGTATATCCCCCCACCCCCCATTCCTCCTTCCAGATCATCTCCATCCCCCTGACCCCATCATATACACTGCACTGTACCTACTGTATATCCCCCCACCTCCCACTCCTCCTTCCAGATCATCTCCATCCCCCTGACCCCATCACATACACTGCACTGTACCTACTGTATATCCCCCCACCTCCCATTCCTCCTTCCAGATCATCTCCAACCCCCTGACCCCCATCACATACACTGCACTGTACCTACTGTATATCCCCCCACCACCCCCCATTCCTCCTTCCAGACCATCTCCATCCCCCTGATCCCCATCACATACACTGCACTGTACCTACTGTATATCCCCCACCCCCCATTCCTCCTTCCAGACCATCTCCAACCCCCTAACCCCATCACATACACTGCACTGTACCTACTGTATATCCCCCCACCCCCCATTCCTCCTTCCAGATCATCTCCATCCCCCTGACCCCATCACATACACTGCACTGTACCTACTGTATATCCCCCCCCCATTCCTCCTTCCAGATCATCTCCATCCCCCTGACCCCATCACATACACTGCACTGTACCTACTGTATATCCCCCCACCCCCCATTCCTCCTTCCAGATCATCTCCATCCCCCTGACCCCCCATCACATACACTGCACTGTACCTACTGTATATCCCCCCACCTCCCATTCCTCCTTCCAGATCATCTCCAACCCCCTGACCCCATCACATACACTGCACTGTACCTACTGTATATCCCCCCACCCCCCATTCCTCCTTCCAGATCATCTCCATCCCCCTGACCCCATCACATACACTGCACTGTACCTACTGTATATCCCCCACCTCCATTCCTCCTTCCAGATCATCTCCATCCCCCTGACCCCCCATCACATACACTGCACTGTACCTACTGTATATCCCCCCACCCCCCATTCCTCCTTCCAGATCATCTCCATCCCCCTGACCCCATAACATACACTGCACTGTACCTACTGTATATCCCCCCACCCCCCATTCCTCCTTCCAGATCATCTCCATCCCCCTGACCCCATCACATACACTGCACTGTACCTACTGTATATCCCCCCCACCTCCATTCCTCCTTCCAGACCATCTCCATCCCCCTGACCCCATAACATACACTGCACTGCACCTACTGTATATCCCCCCACCCCCCATTCCTCCTTCCAGATCATCTCCATCCCCCTGACCCCCCATCACATACACTGCACTGCACCTACTGTATATCCCCCCACCCCCCATTCCTCATTCCAGATCATCTCCAACCCCCTAACCCCATCACATACACTGCACTGTACCTACTGTATATCCCCCCACCTCCATTCCTCCTTCCAGATCATCTCCATCCCCCTGACCCCATCACATACACTGCACTGTACCTACTGTATATCCCCCACCTCCATTCCTCCTTCCAGATCATCTCCAACCCCCTAACCCCCATCACATACACTGCACTGTACCTACTGTATATCCCCCCACCTCCATTCCTCCTTCCAGATCATCTCCATCCCCCTGACCCCATCACATACACTGCACTGTACCTACTGTATATCCCCCCCACCTCCATTCCTCCTTCCAGATCATCTCCATCCCCCTGACCCCATCACATACACTGCACTGTACCTACTGTATATCCCCCCCCCCATTCCTCCTTCCAGATCATCTCCAACCCCCTGACCCCCATCACATACACTGCACTGTACCTACTGTATATCCCCCCACCTCCCATTCCTCCTTCCAGATCATCTCCATCCCCCTGACCCCCATCACATACACTGCACTGTACCTACTGTATATCCCCCCACCTCCATTCCTCCTTCCAGATCATCTCCATCCCCCTGACCCCCATCACATACACTGCACTGTACCTACTATATATCCCCCACCTCCCATTCCTCCTTCCCAGATCATCTCCATCCCCCTGACCCCATCACATACACTGCACTGTACCTACTGTATATCCCCCCACCCCCCATTCCTCCTTCCAGATCATCTCCATCCCCCTGACCCCATCATATACACTGCACTGTACCTACTGTATATCCCCCCACCTCCCATTCCTCCTTCCAGATCATCTCCATCCCCCTGACCCCATCACATACACTGCACTGTACCTACTGTATATCCCCCCACCTCCCATTCCTCCTTCCAGATCATCTCCAACCCCCTGACCCCCATCACATACACTGCACTGTACCTACTGTATATCCCCCCACCACCCCCCATTCCTCCTTCCAGATCATCTCCATCCCCCTGACCCCATCACATACACTGCACTGTACCTACTGTACATCCCCCCACCTCCATTCCTCCTTCCAGATCATCTCCATCCCCCTGACCCCATCACATACACTGCACCTACTGTATATCCCCCCACCCCCCATTCCTCCTTCCAGACCATCTCCATCCCCCTGATCCCCATCACATACACTGCACTGTACCTACTGTATATCCCCCCACCCCCCATTCCTCCTTCCAGACCATCTCCATCCCCCTGATCCCCATCACATACACTGCACTGTACCTACTGTATATCCCCCCACCTCCCATTCCTCCTTCCAGACCATCTCCATCCCCCTGACCCCATCACATACACTGCACTGTACCTACTGTATATCCCCCCACCTCCATTCCTCCTTCCAGATCATCTCCATCCCCCTGACCCCCATCACATACACTGCACTGTACCTACTGTATATCCCCCCACCCCCCATTCCTCCTTCCAGACCATCTCCATCCCCCTGATCCCCATCACATACACTGCACTGTACCTACTGTATATCCCCCCACCCCCCATTCCTCCTTCCAGACCATCTCCATCCCCCTGATCCCCATCACATACACTGCACTGTACCTACTGTATATCCCCCCACCCCCCATTCCTCCTTCCAGACCATCTCCATCCCCCTGATCCCCATCACATACACTGCACTGTACCTACTGTATATCCCCCCACCTCCATTCCTCCTTCCAGACCATCTCCATCCCCCTGACCCCATCACATACACTGCACTGTACCTACTGTATATCCCCCCACCTCCATTCCTCCTTCCAGATCATCTCCATCCCCCTGACCCCCATCACATACACTGCACTGTACCTACTGTATATCCCCCCACCCCTCCTTCCAGACCATCTCCATCCCCCTGATCCCCATCACATACACTGCACTGTACCTACTGTATATCCCCCCACCTCCATTCCTCCTTCCAGATCATCTCCAACCCCCTGACCCCATCACATACACTGCACTGTACCTACTGTATATCCCCCCCACCTCCATTCCTCCTTCCAGATCATCTCCATCCCCCTGACCCCATCACATACACTGCACTGTACCTACTGTATATCCCCCCCACCTCCATTCCTCCTTCCAGATCATCTCCATCCCCCTGACCCCATCACATACACTGCACTGTACCTACTGTATATCCCCCCACCTCCATTCCTCCTTCCAGACCATCTCCATCCCCCTGACCCCATCACATACACTGCACTGTACCTACTGTATATCCCCCCACCCCCCATTCCTCCTTCCAGACCATCTCCAACCCCCTGACCCCATCACATACACTGCACTGTACCTACTGTATATCCCCCCACCTCCATTCCTCCTTCCAGATCATCTCCATCCCCCTAACCCCATCACATACACTGCACTGTACCTACTGTATATCCCCCCACCCCCCATTCCTCCTTCCAGATCATCTCCAACCCCCTGACCCCCATCACATACACTGCACTGCACCTACTATATATCCCCCCACCTCCATTCCTCCTTCCAGATCATCTCCAACCCCCTGACCCCATCACATACACTGCACTGTACCTACTGTATATCCCCCCACCCCCCATTCCTCCTTCCAGATCATCTCCATCCCCCTGACCCCATCATATACACTGCACTGTACCTACTGTATATCCCCCCACCTCCCATTCCTCCTTCCAGATCATCTCCATCCCCCTGACCCCATCACATACACTGCACTGTACCTACTGTATATCCCCCCACCTCCCATTCCTCCTTCCAGATCATCTCCAACCCCCTGACCCCCATCACATACACTGCACTGTACCTACTGTATATCCCCCCACCACCCCCCATTCCTCCTTCCAGACCATCTCCATCCCCCTGATCCCCATCACATACACTGCACTGTACCTACTGTATATCCCCCACCCCCCATTCCTCCTTCCAGACCATCTCCAACCCCCTAACCCCATCACATACACTGCACTGTACCTACTGTATATCCCCCCACCCCCCATTCCTCCTTCCAGATCATCTCCATCCCCCTGACCCCATCACATACACTGCACTGTACCTACTGTATATCCCCCCCCCCCATTCCTCCTTCCAGATCATCTCCATCCCCCTGACCCCATCACATACACTGCACTGTACCTACTGTATATCCCCCCACCCCCCATTCCTCCTTCCAGATCATCTCCATCCCCCTGACCCCCCATCACATACACTGCACTGTACCTACTGTATATCCCCCCACCTCCCATTCCTCCTTCCAGATCATCTCCAACCCCCTGACCCCATCACATACACTGCACTGTACCTACTGTATATCCCCCCACCCCCCATTCCTCCTTCCAGATCATCTCCATCCCCCTGACCCCATCACATACACTGCACTGTACCTACTGTATATCCACCACCTCCATTCCTCCTTCCAGATCATCTCCATCCCCCTGACCCCCCATCACATACACTGCACTGTACCTACTGTATATCCCCCCACCCCCCATTCCTCCTTCCAGATCATCTCCATCCCCCTGACCCCATCACATACACTGCACTGTACCTACTGTATATCCCCCCACCCCCCATTCCTCCTTCCAGATCATCTCCATCCCCCTGACCCCATCACATACACTGCACTGTACCTACTGTATATCCCCCCCACCTCCATTCCTCCTTCCAGACCATCTCCATCCCCCTGACCCCATAACATACACTGCACTGCACCTACTGTATATCCCCCCACCCCCCATTCCTCCTTCCAGATCATCTCCATCCCCCTGACCCCCCATCACATACACTGCACTGCACCTACTGTATATCCCCCCACCCCCCATTCCTCCTTCCAGATCATCTCCAACCCCCTAACCCCATCACATACACTGCACTGTACCTACTGTATATCCCCCCACCTCCATTCCTCCTTCCAGATCATCTCCATCCCCCTGACCCCATCACATACACTGCACTGTACCTACTGTATATCCCCCACCTCCATTCCTCCTTCCAGATCATCTCCAACCCCCTAACCCCCATCACATACACTGCACTGTACCTACTGTATATCCCCCCACCTCCATTCCTCCTTCCAGATCATCTCCATCCCCCTGACCCCATCACATACACTGCACTGTACCTACTGTATATCCCCCCCACCTCCATTCCTCCTTCCAGATCATCTCCATCCCCCTGACCCCATCACATACACTGCACTGTACCTACTGTATATCCCCCACCTCCATTCCTCCTTCCAGATCATCTCCAACCCCCTGACCCCATCACATACACTGCACTGTACCTACTGTATATCCCCCACCTCCATTCCTCCTTCCAGATCATCTCCATCCCCCTGACCCCATCACATACACTGCACTGTACCTACTGTATATCCCCCCACCTCCATTCCTCCTTCCAGATCATCTCCATCCCCCTGACCCCATCACATACACTGCACTGTACCTACTGTATATCCCCCCACCCCCATTCCTCCTTCCAGATCATCTCCAACCCCCTAACCCCATCACATACACTGCACTGTACCTACTGTATATCCCCCCACATCCATTCCTCCTTCCAGATCATCTCCATCCCCCTGACCCCATCACATACACTGCACTGTACCTACTGTATATCCCCCCCACCCCCCATTCCTCCTTCCAGATCATCTCCATCCCCCTGACCCCATCACATACACTGCACTGTACCTACTGTATATCCCCCCCACCCCCCATTCCTCCTTCCAGATCATCTCCATCCCCCTGATCCCATCACATACACTGCACTGTACCTACTGTATATCCCCCCACCTCCATTCCTCCTTCCAGATCATCTCCATCCCCCTGACCCCATCACATACACTGCACTGTACCTACTGTATATCCCCCCCACATCCATTCCTCCTTCCAGATCATCTCCATCCCCCTGACCCCGTCACATACACTGCACTGTACCCTACTGTATATCCCCCCCACCTCCATTCCTCCTTCCAGATCATCTCCATCCCCCTGACCCCCATCATACACTGCACTGTACCTACTGTATATCCCCCCACCTCCATTCCTCCTTCCAGACCATCTCCAACCCCCTGACCCCCATCACATACACTGCACTGTACCTACTGTATATCCCCCCCACCCCCCATTCCTCCTTCCAGACCATCTCCAACCCCCTGACCCCATCACATACACTGCACTGTACCTACTGTATATCCCCCCACCTCCATTCCTCCTTCCAGATCATCTCCATCCCCCTGACCCCATCACATACACTGCACTGTACCTACTGTATATCCCCCCACCTCCATTCCTCCTTCCAGATCTCCAACCCCCTGACCCCCATCACATAAACTGCACTGTACCTACTGTATATCCCCCCACCTCCATTCCTCCTTCCAGATCATCTCCAACCCCCTGACCCCATCACATACACTGCACTGTACCTACTGTATATCCCCCCACCTCCATTCCTCCTTCCAGATCATCTCCATCCCCCTGACCCCATCACATACACTGCACTGTACCTACTGTATATCCCCCCCACCTCCATTCCTCCTTCCAGATCATCTCCAACCTCCTGATCCCATCACATACACTGCACTGTACCTACTGTATATCCCCCCCACCTCCATTCCTCCTTCCAGACCATCTCCATCCCTCTGACCCCATCACATACACTGCACTGTACCTACTGTATATCCCCCCACCCCCCATTCCTCCTTCCAGATCATCTCCATCCCCCTGACCCCATCATATACACTGCACTGTACCTACTGTATATCCCCCCACCTCCCATTCCTCCTTCCAGATCATCTCCATCCCCCTGACCCCATCACATACACTGCACTGTACCTACTGTATATCCCCCCACCTCCCATTCCTCCTTCCAGATCATCTCCAACCCCCTGACCCCCATCACATACACTGCACTGCACTGTACCTACTGTATATCCCCCCACCACCCCCCATTCCTCCTTCCAGATCATCTCCATCCCCCTGACCCCATCACATACACTGCACTGTACCTACTGTATATCCCCCCACCTCCATTCCTCCTTCCAGATCATCTCCATCCCCCTGACCCCATCACATACACTGCACTGTACCTACTGTATATCCCCCCACCCCCATTCCTCCTTCCAGACCATCTCCATCCCCCTGATCCCCATCACATACACTGCACTGTACCTACTGTATATCCCCCCACCCCCCATTCCTCCTTCCAGACCATCTCCATCCCCCTGATCCCCATCACATACACTGCACTGTACCTACTGTATATCCCCCCACCTCCCATTCCTCCTTCCAGACCATCTCCATCCCCCTGACCCCATCACATACACTGCACTGTACCTACTGTATATCCCCCCACCTCCATTCCTCCTTCCAGATCATCTCCATCCCCCTGACCCCCATCACATACACTGCACTGTACCTACTGTATATCCCCCCACCCCCCATTCCTCCTTCCAGACAATCTCCATCCCCCTGATCCCCATCACATACACTGCACTGTACCTACTGTTTATCCCCCCACCCCCCATTCCTCCTTCCAGACCATCTCCATCCCCCTGATCCCCATCACATACACTGCACTGTACCTACTGTATATCCCCCCACCCCCCATTCCTCCTTCCAGACCATCTCCATCCCCCTGATCCCCATCACATACACTGCACTGTACCTACTGTATATCCCCCCACCTCCATTCCTCCTTCCAGACCATCTCCATCCCCCTGACCCCATCACATACACTGCACTGTACCTACTGTATATCCCCCCACCTCCATTCCTCCTTCCAGATCATCTCCATCCCCCTGACCCCCATCACATACACTGCACTGTACCTACTGTATATCCCCCCACCCCTCCTTCCAGACCATCTCCATCCCCCTGATCCCCATCACATACACTGCACTGTACCTACTGTATATCCCCCCACCTCCATTCCTCCTTCCAGATCATCTCCAACCCCCTGACCCCATCACATACACTGCACTGTACCTACTGTATATCCCCCCCACCTCCATTCCTCCTTCCAGATCATCTCCATCCCCCTGACCCCATCACATACACTGCACTGTACCTACTGTATATCCCCCCCACCTCCATTCCTCCTTCCAGATCATCTCCATCCCCCTGACCCCATCACATACACTGCACTGTACCTACTGTATATCCCCCCACCTCCATTCCTCCTTCCAGACCATCTCCATCCCCCTGACCCCATCACATACACTGCACTGTACCTACTGTATATCCCCCCACCCCCCATTCCTCCTTCCAGACCATCTCCAACCCCCTGACCCCATCACATACACTGCACTGTACCTACTGTATATCCCCCCACCTCCATTCCTCCTTCCAGATCATCTCCATCCCCCTAACCCCATCACATACACTGCACTGTACCTACTGTATATCCCCCACCTCCATTCCTCCTTCCAGATCATCTCCATCCCCCTGACCCCATCACATACACTGCACTGTACCTACTGTATATCCCCCCACCCCCCATTCCTCCTTCCAGATCATCTCCATCCCCCTGACCCCATCACATACACTGCACTGTACCTACTGTATATCCCCCCCACCTCCATTCCTCCTTCCAGATCATCTCCATCCCCCTGACCCCATCACATACACTGCACTGTACCTACTGTATATCCCCCCAGCCCCCATTCCTCCTTCCAGATCATCTCCAACCCCCTGACCCCCATCACATACACTGCACTGCACCTACTATATATCCCCCCCACCTCCATTCCTCCTTCCAGATCATCTCCAACCCCCTGACCCCATCACATACACTGCACTGTACCTACTGTATATCCCCCCACCCCCCATTCCTCCTTCCAGATCATCTCCATCCCCCTGACCCCATCATATACACTGCACTGTACCTACTGTATATCCCCCCACCTCCCACTCCTCCTTCCAGATCATCTCCATCCCCCTGACCCCATCACATACACTGCACTGTACCTACTGTATATCCCCCCACCTCCCATTCCTCCTTCCAGATCATCTCCAACCCCCTGACCCCCATCACATACACTGCACTGTACCTACTGTATATCCCCCCACCACCCCCCATTCCTCCTTCCAGACCATCTCCATCCCCCTGATCCCCATCACATACACTGCACTGTACCTACTGTATATCCCCCACCCCCCATTCCTCCTTCCAGACCATCTCCAACCCCCTAACCCCATCACATACACTGCACTGTACCTACTGTATATCCCCCCACCCCCCATTCCTCCTTCCAGATCATCTCCATCCCCCTGACCCCATCACATACACTGCACTGTACCTACTGTATATCCCCCCCCCATTCCTCCTTCCAGATCATCTCCATCCCCCTGACCCCATCACATACACTGCACTGTACCTACTGTATATCCCCCCACCCCCCATTCCTCCTTCCAGATCATCTCCATCCCCCTGACCCCCCATCACATACACTGCACTGTACCTACTGTATATCCCCCCACCTCCCATTCCTCCTTCCAGATCATCTCCAACCCCCTGACCCCATCACATACACTGCACTGTACCTACTGTATATCCCCCCACCCCCCATTCCTCCTTCCAGATCATCTCCATCCCCCTGACCCCATCACATACACTGCACTGTACCTACTGTATATCCCCCACCTCCATTCCTCCTTCCAGATCATCTCCATCCCCCTGACCCCCCATCACATACACTGCACTGTACCTACTGTATATCCCCCCACCCCCCATTCCTCCTTCCAGATCATCTCCATCCCCCTGACCCCATCACATACACTGCACTGTACCTACTGTATATCCCCCCACCCCCCATTCCTCCTTCCAGATCATCTCCATCCCCCTGACCCCATCACATACACTGCACTGTACCTACTGTATATCCCCCCCACCTCCATTCCTCCTTCCAGACCATCTCCATCCCCCTGACCCCATAACATACACTGCACTGCACCTACTGTATATCCCCCCACCCCCCATTCCTCCTTCCAGATCATCTCCATCCCCCTGACCCCCCATCACATACACTGCACTGCACCTACTGTATATCCCCCCACCCCCCATTCCTCATTCCAGATCATCTCCAACCCCCTAACCCCATCACATACACTGCACTGTACCTACTGTATATCCCCCCACCTCCATTCCTCCTTCCAGATCATCTCCATCCCCCTGACCCCATCACATACACTGCACTGTACCTACTGTATATCCCCCACCTCCATTCCTCCTTCCAGATCATCTCCAACCCCCTAACCCCCATCACATACACTGCACTGTACCTACTGTATATCCCCCCACCCCCCATTCCTCCTTCCAGATCATCTCCATCCCCCTGACCCCATCACATACACTGCACTGTACCTACTGTATATCCCCCACCTCCATTCCTCCTTCCAGATCATCTCCATCCCCCTGACCCCCCATCACATACACTGCACTGTACCTACTGTATATCCCCCCACCCCCCATTCCTCCTTCCAGATCATCTCCATCCCCCTGACCCCATCACATACACTGCACTGTACCTACTGTATATCCCCCCACCCCCCATTCCTCCTTCCAGATCATCTCCATCCCCCTGACCCCATCACATACACTGCACTGTACCTACTGTATATCCCCCCCACCTCCATTCCTCCTTCCAGACCATCTCCATCCCCCTGACCCCATAACATACACTGCACTGCACCTACTGTATATCCCCCCACCCCCCATTCCTCCTTCCAGATCATCTCCATCCCCCTGACCCCCCATCACATACACTGCACTGCACCTACTGTATATCCCCCCACCCCCCATTCCTCATTCCAGATCATCTCCAACCCCCTAACCCCATCACATACACTGCACTGTACCTACTGTATATCCCCCCACCTCCATTCCTCCTTCCAGATCATCTCCATCCCCCCTGACCCCATCACATACACTGCACTGTACCTACTGTATATCCCCCACCTCCATTCCTCCTTCCAGATCATCTCCAACCCCCTAACCCCCATCACATACACTGCACTGTACCTACTGTATATCCCCCCACCTCCATTCCTCCTTCCAGATCATCTCCATCCCCCTGACCCCATCACATACACTGCACTGTACCTACTGTATATCCCCCCCACCTCCATTCCTCCTTCCAGATCATCTCCATCCCCCTGACCCCATCACATACACTGCACTGTACCTACTGTATATCCCCCCCCCCATTCCTCCTTCCAGATCATCTCCAACCCCCTGACCCCCATCACATACACTGCACTGTACCTACTGTATATCCCCCCACCTCCCATTCCTCCTTCCAGATCATCTCCATCCCCCTGACCCCCATCACATACACTGCACTGTACCTACTGTATATCCCCCCACCTCCATTCCTCCTTCCAGATCATCTCCATCCCCCTGACCCCCATCACATACACTGCACTGTACCTACTATATATCCCCCCACCTCCCATTCCTCCTTCCAGATCATCTCCATCCCCCTGACCCCATCACATACACTGCACTGTACCTACTGTATATCCCCCCACCCCCCATTCCTCCTTCCAGATCATCTCCATCCCCCTGACCCCATCATATACACTGCACTGTACCTACTGTATATCCCCCCACCTCCCATTCCTCCTTCCAGATCATCTCCATCCCCCTGACCCCATCACATACACTGCACTGTACCTACTGTATATCCCCCCACCTCCCATTCCTCCTTCCAGATCATCTCCAACCCCCTGACCCCCATCACATACACTGCACTGTACCTACTGTATATCCCCCCACCACCCCCCATTCCTCCTTCCAGATCATCTCCATCCCCCTGACCCCATCACATACACTGCACTGTACCTACTGTACATCCCCCCACCTCCATTCCTCCTTCCAGATCATCTCCATCCCCCTGACCCCATCACATACACTGCACTGTACCTACTGTATATCCCCCCACCCCCCATTCCTCCTTCCAGACCATCTCCATCCCCCTGATCCCCATCACATACACTGCACTGTACCTACTGTATATCCCCCCACCCCCCATTCCTCCTTCCAGACCATCTCCATCCCCCTGATCCCCATCACATACACTGCACTGTACCTACTGTAT